>NW_004955409.1:31053224-31064098 GCF_000276665.1 Chinchilla lanigera
TAAAGCACTACTGAGATTTATAGGAATTTGTATCCTTCTTAGGAGTTTTAAATCTGACAGACATAATTAGGTATAACAAGAAGGGACGGGGTGTCACCCAGCAAAGTCACCTCTGTGACCACAAAGAAAACGTGTGTGGAATCCAAGATACCTTTTCCTGATTTTCATGTTGGAAATGGATCTGTAATGTATGAATGGGTTTTTTTTTTTTTCCCCATTCAACATACCAGGCAAAGATCTGAATAATGCTCACATTTTGACACCCATATCAAACTGAAAACACCTCAATCAACTGTTGGATGGATTTGGCATAATTATTGATACACTTTGCAGGATTTAAAGAGTGAGGATTTAGTGCTCACATACCACATTTGAAATGAACACAACTTATCAAGTGCAGTTCTGACATGTGTGACTCTTAGTATCATTTTAGAAGTGAAATAACCTGTCAGATTTTAAAATGTGTTAACAGCTGGATGGCTAAGTGGCAGGGACATGAAGAGAGGACATGAGCTTGCTTTGAGATCTCATTCTGGAATAGAAGTGCTGACTGCCAGCCTAGAAGTAATCACAACAAAAGTTTTCCCCCAGGGCTTCTGGTCAAATATTCTATAGTAGAATAAATAAACTACCACACAGATTATCCTAACTAGCGTCTGCCGTCTTCCTTACAATAACCATTTGCTGATGCCTTTCCATATACATTAAAAGTGGCAGATCACTTATTCTGTCTTTGATAAGTACTTATAACTATTCATTCATTCAACAAATATTTAAGTTGCTGCTATATCCCAGGCATTTTTTTCTCTGAGTGCATTATCAAAGTCAAATAGTACAAAATACCTAACATCCTTTTATTGGAAAGTCTTCATTTTAAATGGATTAAGAAAATGTACATAGAAGGCATAGATAAAAATATGTACATCTCTCAGCCTGTTTACAATGCTTCATTCTAATGAATTGATGTCTGCTGACTGGCACGCAGTAGGTGCTTTAAGTATGACATGGTTATTTTCAGTGTTCCAACTCCAATGAAGTTTGTGTGTGCATTCGTCTAGTAAAAAACCCACTGACCCCTGCCATTGTTCTCTTGTACTAAACTTACTATCATCTGCCACAGTTATTTGTCTTAAGGGCCCATAACATCTTTTTTGGTTTGATTTCAAACTGTTTTCTTTTAATCACATTCTTTGTGAAAAACCTGAGAAGGAGTCAGTGTGTAAGAGGTTGGTGGGTGGGTGTTGTTGGGAGATGGCTCTGTATTTATATATTTTTGGAGCTAGAGTTTGAGTGGGGAGGCATGTGCGTGTGTGTGTGTGTGTGTGTGTGTGTGTGCGTGTGTGTGCGCGCATGTGTGTGTGTGTCCATGTATCTGTGTGTGTTATACTTCTGAATTGTGAATGTCCTGGAGTCTCCCAAACTGAGAGAATTTTCAGCTCTTCAAGAAAAAAAGTAATGGATTTGTTAGCAGTGAAACCCAGGCTGGATCCAGTTTCCCTTTTAAGAATCAATCTCAACATTTATGCTGCTGAGCATGCATGGGGCTGATCTACTTTCTGGGTACCATGGGAAGAGATGAAGAAAGAATGAAATACTTAAAAATACAAATGTGACTGAGAATTTTTCTGAAGGTATTCGTAATCTGGGTTTGGAGTACCATAGGATATTGATATCACACTCCTTGAACATTTCTTCTTTCATAATGAAAGTTTGAGGATATGTTGACCATTCATTTCTTTTAAAAGCTGATCCAACTATGAAAAATGGATTCACTTGATTCATAATTACTAAAAGTTGATAATAATCATATATAGTAAGGAATTTTAGACCTGAAGACATTCATCCAAGTGCCAAAAATAATTCCACGCCCAAAGTTATCCCCTAAACTCTTCTGAAGATCTCTTTCCCTCTCTCTCTCTCTCTCTCTATATATATATATATATATATATATATAATATATATATATACACACACACACATATCTCTATAGTCTGTGTCTCTGTGATTTCTCTATATTCTCTCTATAAAAATACCCCTACTGCTAACATTAGGAGAATTTTATTCATAAAGTGTCATATACATGCATTGAAAAGTGAAAATAATTTGTATTACTATGGATCATTTGAAATGTTGACATGTTTTTAGTATTTCAAATATTCAGAATTTAAATGCAGTACATATAAAGAGATAATTCTGTAGAACCTCTTGGAGGAAGGTAAACATTTTCATTCAAAATCTAGAAGAATAAATGATACAGCAAAACTAGGATGTACACATAAAACTAAATATCTCCACTGAAATTTCTTCCCTATATTTCACAGTCCAAATTAGTAAATAGAAAGGTCTTATTCAAATATTTTTTTCAAACCACTACAGACTATTTTTATGTCAAGATCATTTCTCTGATTTAAAATTCAAGGGCATTTTATAAACTTTTTCATCTTTACTCAAGTTCTTCTATAGGAACTAGATTATGTAAAGTGGGAAGAACCAGCATATTAGATGTAGATTAATTTAGAATTTTAAACCTCGATTCTTTTATATTTTACTTCAAATTTTGTACCTCTTTCTATTGCAGGAATCTAATGAAAACTTAGACATTATATTATATTTTAAAAAATACTTTAAAATTGTGCTTCGCTTTTCTATGTATTATGTGAAAGGCAAACACTATTGAAATTCATTTTTGGTCATCGGTCCTGAAAGGTTTGTATTTTATTCCAAAATTCAAGATGGTTCTGATACTTTGTGGAGTATCGCTGGTATGCCAATCAGTCTTTCACTCTCTTGAAATTACAAGAGACGTCATCATAATCCAGTTTTTTCAAAGTTTCTGTATAAATGTGAAGTTCTGGATGCATGAGGGTCAGGAAAGTTCACCTGCCTTAGTGAGTTTCCATTTAGTGAACCTGGTATGGTCTAAATTCCTCAGTTTCTAAAGCTGCCCTCTTGGGTATGATCTTCTCAGTGGTGCAGCTGGGTTAACAAACACTATTTCCGCTCTGTGCATCCAAGTCTATAGGAGAGGCCAAAGCTTTTCATTCAGGCTGCAGAGAGTTTCCTCCTCTTTTGCAGAGGGTGGTGTAAACAGGGAAGATTAGGGTGTATCTTAGGTCACGTCCTTCCCCCATGCCCCTCCTCCTCTCTCTGTGACAAAGGAGTGACAGAAAAAGCGATTTAAAGAGTTTTAGTGCAAGAGACTATGGACCAAGACAGTGTCAATATGAGCAGGAAAGATGAAACAGCAATAGGAAAGTGAAGTGAGGGGTTAGTAGAAAATACAATCAGAAACGTGGGCACAGGCAGAGAGACCCTTAGCCTCTGCACATTCCGCTTGTTTGTTTTGCTTTTGACAGGGACCAAGGGTCCTGTAAGTCAATTAGAGGTATTCCAGAGGTAAAGCAGGGGAAGAAAGAGGGGAAAATATCTCCATAATAACCACCCCTCACTGCCTTTATTTTGGTACAATGCCTCAGGAAAGGATTATGACATAGCAGCCCTACTTTTGGTGAATGTATCATCTTTTCTCATATAAATATGAACTATTTGACTTTGGGGGTGTCATACAATTATCAAATTAATCATTCACTGAGGGTATTAATCTAGGTTTTGTAACACTTTCCCCACCTTAATTTTAGAATATTGCATGCAAGGGGAAAAATTGCCTCCTTTTTACTGTACTCTTTGAAATTCCTTCTCCTAATGCTAGGCTTTGAAGTTATAGTGGCAGTTAATTCTGTCATCAGAATATCAGCACTTTGAACAGAATTTTGAAAATTGCAAAGGTATATAGTGGAATTGATCATTCTTTCTATATGCTAAATGCACCTTCCTTTGAAGCATACATATTCCCTGTAATATGGCCCTTTATTCAATTCAATTTGTAGCATTTATTGCAAGTATGAGATGGAAATTAGAAAGTTCCTCCAAAATTTCAGATCTTTTGCCCGCAAAATGTATGAGAAAGAGGGGAAAATTTTGGTGTTACATTATATGTGTGATTTAGTGAATTGAATTAATAGTCTAAGAAGTAAAACTTCATGTGCACTTACTTATGCAAGTATGAAACAATATTCACGTCCTAAAAAATCCAGAGGCAAAATGGGGACCTTTTATTTTCCATATTCAAAGTAACTGTATTCTAACATGATTTACTTCCCAAATGAAATACTCCATGTATGACATTCCCAGAGGCCCAGATGCTATGCCATATCTTTCTGGAACAACCATATTGAAAATTTTCCAAATGATTATCATCCCTGGGAGTTTGATGAATCTTGGGACATTTGAAGTTGAAGTAGAGGCCATTTTTCCGTTCATTTTTTTCTAGACTTCATGATTTTGCCATTGAAAAGAAAATGCATTTCATTTCTAGAATATCCAAAGGCTGTTAGCCATACTTGGTGGTGGTAATCTCAACGCGTTACAGTGCCCTACGGATGCTCCAGGACAGTCCTGGACACGAGTCCTGGAGAACTGAAGAAATGACGTGAATATGACCTGCAGCATCTTGTCCATACACACACTAAGAGCTGTGCAATGAAGTGTCAGTTTGGATTTGAATGTTTAGCTCTTGACATCATCATGCACTGGTATTGGGACTTTGAATAAAGTCCTCTTCTTAGAGAGGAGCTGGCACTATATTAGTCATATAAATTCATGCATTTCCATCTGTTTCTCCAGATATGGGTGTTTCTTTAGTTGTCAACTCATTAATCCTGTACTTAATATCACACTTAAGCCAAAACCTAATTATACAAGTCTAGAAATATAGCATAATATTATGAAGTCAAGTGCATATATATTCCTTAATATCCCAGTGGTAGTTTTAAAGGTTTATATAACTTCAAATCACCATTTTCAATGGTATTGGGAATATTATGAAAAGCACTTTTAGGATCAAAGCATATCACATGCTAGTTTCATAGTAAAATGGGTTTCTCCCACTATAATTAATATTATGCACAATAGCTATGGGTCACTATATAGTTTAATTCAATTATTCTTAATTAAACAGAATTAATCCATTGTAGGTATCATTTAACATAATTTGTGGCAATTTATAGAGGATAGACTTGTCAAAGATATATAATAAGAAAGATTTTATTTAACACATATTTCTATTGGCTGAATTTCAGAACTTGAGATCATAATTTAGTTTGCTGTGGCAGGACATGCATGCATGTGGACACACACACACACACACACACACACACACACTGTAGTTAGTTTATTTCTTGCTACTTTAACAATCAGTTACTGCTTTGGTGAAAGCCTAAAGCTTAATCCATTAAGAGCCATTCAGAACAAAACAAACAAACAAAGCTTTAACCACTTCAGCAACAATGGTGCAGAACCAACAAACATTCTTAGAAAACCTTAGCAATTTTAGGATCAATAGCCTCACACTGGATGTTACTAAGTGATGAAATTTAGAAAATGTGTGATACCAGGTTTTAGAAAATAAATGAAATGCAAAAGTATCAGGGAAAGCCAATTTGATTAATTTACTTTCAGAAATATCCATCCAGGTTAGAGAGCTGACTTAAGTCCTATCAGTGATCACAAGGAAAACAAACTAATTCAAACATCACCTTGGGCTGAAACTTTACCTATGTGCCCTGAGAGCTGAACTGTTTAAATATCTTTTAGACTACCTTCAAGTGCTACTACGTACACATATATTTATGTATATATGAGAAAAATTAAGTATATTTCTTCGAAAACAAATCTTACATAATAGTTTCACATAAAGTATTTTAGAGAGCTTTACAGTCCACTTAATTCAGAGCTACAATTTATACAATAAAACCAGTAAGTACATTCATATAGAAGAGGAGTAAAAACAAACATTTTCCCCACAAGATTGAAAGCCTGTTCATTTCCTTTTAGAATTATTCCATTGTATATTGTCTTTGGTGAAAAAAATCCATTAGCTTCTGTCATACATCCTTGAGTCTTGGATAATGCACCAGTACTACACAATATATTTCATGAAGAAAATTTACTGTCATTGATAGATTTAAAAAAAGGTCTCATATCTTTTGTATTCATTACATTTTCCTTTACAGCTTCACAAAGCAAATTTAAAATATTCTGTCTAATTTATACTTTAATATGCTTTTATGTTTGTACTTAATTATAAACTTCATAATGAAATAGGGGTGTTGCTTATTATTTATCTCAAAATGTCAGATGGTTAGGCTTTCCCCACAAATTATCTGGAGCATAAAATTATATACCTTCATAGGTAGTAAACAGACACTGTTGGGATTTCCTGTAGTGTGTTTACAAGCTGATTTGTTTACTGCATACTGTACACTCATTTAGGTTTTGCCTTTTTTTTAACCAGATTCTCACTGAAGAAACATACCGAATGCAAAAATTTATAAAAGGAGTATTTTTAATTTTAAAACGAAGCATTCAATTAAATGCAAAATATTTTTTTTTGCTGAAATGTTACCAAATAGCATCGACCATTAATATTTTACAGACTAAAGCAATAAATTACCCTGCAATATCATTAAAATGCATGATTTTGCTGTGTGTCAGGAACACTGTGCAGTTTTGTCTTGATTCATTAAAGCGCTCACTGCATAAGTGCATTGCCAACCGGAATGTGGGTGGCTAGAATGGCAGCCTGTAGGTTTGTATGGAAAACAAGTATGGCACTGTGAAAAAAATTCTTCTCTCACCCTACAGATACCTGTACGGAGAGCTTGGGAGGCATTTCCATAGACTCACTGACAAATGAGTGCTAAAACCCCCATTCATTGGGAAGCAAAGGTAAGTCTGAAAACTGCACTGAAGAAAAGAGGGAAGGGGTGGGGAGTAGGGTGGAATCACCTAGCACTGAAGCAGCCTAACCAAGTGACAGACACGTAGACAACTCCGACGCTGCCAGAACAACACTTTGCACAGCCCACCAGCAAGCAATTTGTCACAGCGACAAGAATATCCTCCGCAACTTGGCACCAGGGTCCTTGGACAGCCAACTGCGCCTGTACAGCACTAGATGTGCTATTCAGCAACGGGGAAGATGGGAACCAAGGTTCTCCTTATTATGTCCAAATGTGTTATTTTATGAAAAACATATCTTTTGTCATGATCAACATAGAGAGAGAACAGTAGTAATTGATATTAACTGGGTGCAAATAAGACAACAAATTGAGAAAAATATGTCCTCGTGTATTTTTGAGTTACCCTGACTATAGAGAAGATTTTAAGATGCTTGCTTGATATGTCTGGTATTTTATGGCAAGGTCCTACATTGTTTCATAGAAATAATGAATCCATAGGTACAAGAATAAACTGGGAAAAATTTTGGTAGTAAACCATTTGTTTTTAGCAGAATGTACTCTTTGCTTTGTTTTAGATTTTATGTGTTTGTATATGGTGTGTTGCTTAATGTGTTGGCTGAATGCAAATCCTTTATTGCTGAAATGATTTGAAATAAGACAAAGAACTTAAGATAAGTTGAGTTACAAATGTGCAAAGGAAAGAGCCTTTACTCTGTACGTTACTACCCGTGTAATCTATTATGAAAGTGCATTAAGGAGAGACGCCAGACGCATAGGATAAAGGTATCTAATAAATAAGCAAGTAGTGTTCCCTTGCCAATTACTTGGCATCTTACTTTGTAATTAATGCCACAGTAATGAAAAAAGTGGTAGGCACGAAGATTGGGCCTTTTGTGCATTCTATACAGAACCAAACACTCATAAAAATCTAGCTCAAAGCTAGGCTGGTTTAGCTTTCTTCACAATCAAAACTTCCTAGAGAATTAGAATGATACCATGGTGTGTGTGTGTGTGTGTGTGTGTGTGTGTGTGTGTGTGTATTTGTGTTTCTAGGTATTATATGAGAGTGATATCAGGCAATTGTGGTATTGCTGTCTCCA
Source organism: Chinchilla lanigera (assembly GCF_000276665.1). Classification (NCBI taxonomy): domain Eukaryota; kingdom Metazoa; phylum Chordata; class Mammalia; order Rodentia; family Chinchillidae; genus Chinchilla; species Chinchilla lanigera. The sequence continues at coordinate 31,061,125 of NW_004955409.1, forward strand.
TGAAAAGACAAAGGTGTCCTTCATTCCTCAGATATGATAGAATCATGCACCCATTCTGCCAGGAACTAACTTCATGGTGTCTATTAAGCTGTTCACTGGTTGTCTTATGAAGCACTTTAACTAACTGCTGTTTAAGTGGCTATAATAACTGCTGCTCAATGCCTGGTGTATTTTCAAGATGTTTATGTATTTGTGCTTTATGTGAACTTTCAGAAAATAACTAAAAATATTTAAGAGCTAAATAATAACAGTGATAATATTAATTGGCATGTAAAGAACTAAAAAGTAATATAATTTAGGTAATTTTAATGCTATTTGAAATATGGCTCATGTTTGAAATTATCCATTTGGTACTATAATATTTTATAAAATATGAAAATATTTTTTCCTACTTATCCACATACACTGGACAATAGTAAATGGTTTGGAGCTGAGAGATTAGAGTGAGATGTTTACTTCTAACACTGTGTAATTAATTGGTGATGAGGGTGGAGTGTGTTGACTAGCTAGGTACAGAGATGATTACATGAAGAGATTTAAGATTTACGTCCTTTGAGGGATAAGGTACAAAGAAAGGGGAGAACAGAAAAGTGAGTGAGGCGAGAGTGTTCAAGGCTAGAGGGGACAAAATACAGTGGAGACCATAAAGAAAACTAACCCCATACTTTTCTAAGCTTTGCATGGGGTGTTTTCCTTGCAACTCACATTAAAGTCAATGGGAATCATGCAGCTAAAACCCTGTGTAACTCTTTGACAATTTACTTCCTAGTGTCAGGAAAAGAGTACTGCCTACTAAGGGCAATTTACTCATTTTAGTTTGTGCCTCCCGTACAAAGATGAATTTGATAGCACATAGCAGGAGGAAAAGAGAGACTGCATTTAAGATTTGTTATTGCAAAAGAAGTCATCATTGAAAAATGTCACCTAAACTCTCACCTTGTTTAGCAACAACAGTAAACAGAGAAAAGCAATCCAGCAAAAGAATATGAAAAGAAGTATGGACTTGATTACAGGAAAAAAATGGTGATTGCCAGCATGAGGGTTTTTTTTTTTTTATTTTAAATTCTCAAGCTCTGAACACAATTGCAGGATAAGAATACAGGAAGATTCTTAAGACACCAAATTGAAGCACCTGATTTCTTACCTTTCCATACACCTCACGTTGTAAATACATATGTAAATACAGCAACAATAGCCTTATAAAATCTTTAATAACAAAAATACAGGAAGAAGAAGGCTACCATAGGCTTCTAGTTATAGATAGAAAATTAAATAAAATGACAGATGTCTGTTCTGCTGCTAGCAATAACTGAATAAATGCATCATAATCTCATCACATGAGTTTTGAAAGTTACAGAATGTACATGTTAAGAAGAATGTGCTATTTACCAAGTCTTTCATACACTTGGAAGTCAGAGAACTGATACTGGCTTTTAAAGTCTTTATTTTCATTGTCAGGGCCTATCATTCCTTAATCTCAAATAAAACATCTTTATTTCAATGTTATCCCACTTTATTGATACAATTCTTCTAAGTGTACAAGCGTATAATAAGCTACATACATATAATAAGTGACAATGTTACGTGGAATGAAGATAGCGCCTTTGTTTTCTGACCATTGTCTGCTGTTTGTTTTGTGACTTGTCCTTTGGAAAGGGAAGGAGTAAGACCCTAGACAGTTCTGCTTTTTAGTGCATAGATGAAGCAAGGACAATCTAAAAACAACTGCTCATGCAAATCGATTACTCAGCAGTGTAATTTCTCAAATTTTATGGTTAAATGAGTGTTTCTCACCACAGACCTAGCTTGTACTTCAATTTAGGTAAGTGTACTGCTGCAGCAGCCTTGGTACTGTTACTCTCTGATTGCTTCAATTAGCAAACCCTGAACCGTACTATAAGAAAAAGACATAGCTCCACATTTCTGAATGCCTGGCTTTTGGAAATTAGAGTAATTATGTCACCAAACCTACCGTTGATTTTCAGATGACATCTCAATAATTTCGCAAGAGCAAAAAACCTTTTTGAAAGCACATTGATATTTTTGTAGTGGAAATAATATATGAAGATGAATACAGTGATTTGATAAGTGAGAACATTTTAGGGAAGATATACTTTATTTGAACAGAATTTGGATGCGTTTCTGGACTGAATCCTTGATTATAAATTTATGTTGGATGATACTGACTGTGGAGAAACTTCTGAAATCTGATTTTCTAGGAGGAAGGGATTGAAAATTCTTAAGTAACACAAGACATATGAATTACCACTAATATAAAATCATAGGTGAAGATAAATGTAAAACATTAAAATAAATTTTAGTTTAAAAACTCATAACTTGTTCACGTTCTTTCTTATGTCCCAGACCACTCATAGTTTGTAATTAAATCACCAGTCCTTAACCAAATACACATTAAAATATTTCTGTTCACAAATTAAACCAAAATTAAATTTACTACACAATGATCTTTATCTAGAGATTTTTCTTGTTTTCTTTCTCCTAATTCAATATGGATATGGTAACAGTATTTTTATACTGAAAAAATAAATTAGTATTAATATATAAATTAAATTATGATAAAGAAAAGGACAAAACAGTGGCAATGTTATTCACAATGTTACAAAATTTGTTTTCCTCCTATATTTCAGTGTCATTGTTTTATTTTGAGTGAGAACCTATATAATCATTTACACATTTCAAGGAGTCAAAGATTTACATGGTTATGTATTCCAGATCTCTTATTTTAGGAATTATATTTTCCATGACCTGAAAAAATTCAATATCTTAACTAATTGAATTCTAAAATTAATCTCTCTCTATTTCAGACTTTTTTAGGAATTTGCTATAAATTTTGGTGTTTTCTAGCACAGAAATTTAAGGCATCTTTTAATATATCTCTTTCCAGTGTGACTTTGACATGATTCATGCAGTGACTTTATAATAAATGTAGATTGGGTAAGAAATATATATATAT
>NW_004955409.1:31064198-31176855 GCF_000276665.1 Chinchilla lanigera
TATATAGTTTTCCAATATCTCAAAATCGTATGTTTGATTTCAGGATGAGGGTTTACTTATACACACACACACACACGTACATGCACACACATACACACACACATAGACATACAAAGACAGCATTATCTCTTAGCTCAATGAGAAACATTTTTAATGTATTTACAGGACTTGGAAATGCTTTCTCAGCCTTAAGAATGGTGTCTGTTGAACTGATTTTATCACCTGTACGTGGAAATTGTACAAGCGTTCTCATTAACAGTTCTTAAATCAGAAACTGAATAAATAAGTATATAGTCAAATGAGTGACTAATTATATTCCCTAGCATGAGTTTATGTTCGTTATTTTCTTTACTGAAATCACATTCTCTTTTCCCTGTATGCCTATTTATCTACCCTTTCCCAAATGTGACACTTGAATAGCCTTCTACAACTCGGTTACATTTAGATAGCTCAGGTGTTGAGGGAGGTAACTGTTGGGTAAAGGTGTGGTACTATTAATGGTGTTGATTCTCTGGCTCTAAAGATCTTTGGGATTTTTCTGTGGGCAAATTTCTGACACTCCGCTCCAAAGATTTGAAGCCTGAACCCTTCTTTGCTACATCCAAGGAAAGGAAGCCTCTGTACAATAGGCTGAGTAGTCTGGAGCAAAAGGTCACTCAACATTATACATGCTTGCCTGGAACCAAAGCCGGGAGAGGAAATCCTCCCAGTGGAGTTAAATTGTCTGTTCTCCTTGGCAAGTGTGCACAATTCTGTTAACACTAAGGAGAGTTAAGCATGGAAACTGAAAGAACAAGTGGCCTTACGAGATGGAAAGAGGACTTGAAGTTTTTCAAAGTATTTGAAAACACGAAAAATAAACCGTTTCAAATTGTAAGAATGTTTAGGCTTAAAAATGATGGAGAAGGAAAAAACAGTTTTTTGTTACAGATCAAAAATATGTAAACTAAGGCAACATTTTAGGTGAAATGCAGTGTGATTTTCATAATTATTTAAATGTGAAAAGCACATAATTGGTAGTTTCTTCCACAGTCTTTCAAGTGGCAGTGTTGGGCAATGGGAAGAGGCAGAAAAATGTTTTTCTGGTTATTCAGTTACATTTTATATAAATTTGAGCATGCCATTTAATTACAGGTTCATATTTCTTCAATAGCAAAGGGAAAAATTAGGTCCATATGAATATATGCAATGTCCTTTGGGATATTACTGCGGAATGAGTCTTTGTTAGAGCTACACTTGTTAAAATACTTACATGGGTACAGGGCACCCATCATCCTACCGCTATCAATGGAAGAAATGATGCAAAATTACTTCTGATATCTGATTTTCCCATTACATGTTGAGCTCTCATTCCCAAGTATGTGTACTGTAGTTACTATGATGGTTTCATTAGTTTACTCACTTGTTCATTAAAAATTTTCCCTGGGTCTTTACTACAGAGCATAAAGACTCTGCTGTCTAATGTGTAATCTGGAAATCACTGAGATAAAGTTCCAGACCTTCAAAGCATTAATTGGTGAGTTAAGAAGTAAACCAAAAGCAACAGTGTACTGTAGCAAGGACTGTGATGAATACAGCATATGCCAACATAGCTCTGGGATATTGCAGCAGTTACTTCACGCCTGACCTCAGAGAGACTGGAAGGACCCATGGAGGACGTGGTTACTGAACTTCGACAATAAAAATGGGACTCTCTAAACCTCTTGCCAAAAGACAAGGTTGCTACAATAGAGCACAGAACTAGTTTGTGTTTTTAAAGGAGTCTTTAAAATATTCTGAGTGTTTTGGAATCAAAAATATATAATTAAAGTTTCTGTTTCTACCAGTTTGTTTTGAAAATGGGTTTTTACTTATTTATTTTAGTGCTACACAGGAGGAAAAGGGATAATATGAAATGATAAATATAAATGCATTACTTATGTCATGATTTTTCCATCCACTCAGAACCTCTAAATTTTAATTGTGTTTGAGTGTGTGTATGGAAAAGTAAATATAAGTAAATGCTATTGTGAAAATTTTAAGTGATAATAGGAGAGATACCAGCATATTAATAAACCCAGGAAGAGAAACTTATACTCAAATTACTTTAAATATTTTAGGGTGTTCTAGGGATTTTCCAATAACAGCGGAGTATGGAAGCATTCATTCTTTTTCCAAGTAGTATATAGTGTGTTAGAAAAATTCTTTCTCTAATAGATGTATAAAACAAGTAGATAACAGAATGGTGACATAGAACATGATACACAGAAAATATTTGAAAGAAAATCAGAATTTAATGTGTGGGTCAGTAGTTCTCAAAGTGTTAAGTGGTAAAGCATTTGTTGAAGAAAGAGCTAAAATATAGTGAGTAGGAGACTAAACTAATGAATTCTTCTTCTCCTTCTTCTTCTTCTTCTTCTTCTTCTTCTTCTTCTTCTTCTTCTTCTTCTTCTTCTTCTTCTTCTTCTTCTTCTTCTTCTTCTTCTTCTTCTTCTTCTTCTTCTTCTTCTTCTTCTTCTTCTTCTTTCTTCCTATTCCCTTCCTCTTCCTCTCCTGCTCCATCTCCTCCTTCTCTTTCTCCTCTTCCGCCTCCTCCTCTTCCACCTCCTTCTCCTCCTCCTCCTTCTTCTTCTTCTTCTCCCCACCCTCCTTGTCCTCCTCCTTGTCCTCCTTGTCTTCCTCCTCCTCCTCCTCTTTTTCCTTCTTCTTTCTTTCTTCTTTCTTTCTTTCTTTCTTTCTTTCTTTCTTTCTTTCTTTCTTTCTTTCTTTCTTTAGTTTGTTCTTTCTTCCTCTCTCTCTCTTACAAGATCATAAATGATATTGGAATTGCTGTTTGAGGATCACACTTTAAGAATCACTGATCTTGACCAGTGTTTCTCAGATTATGTCTCCATATGAGGCATTTGAATCTTGTTAAATTGAAAATATCTCAGGAAACATGGGGTGGGTGAGAATATTTGCATAGTGAACAAGTTCAAAGGTGAAGCCAATGGGATTACTCTACAGATCGTGCTATGAGAAGCAAGTAAAGCGAAGTCCTATGACATGGCTGAGTGGTTTCAGAAAATAGTAGGATAAAATAAAGTTTTTAGCTGGGCATGATGGTTTATGCTATCATTTCCAGCATGGGAAGCTGAGACAGAAGAATCAAGAGTTCAAGCCCAGGGTAGGCAAATCACTGGCTGACTTACTGAAATCCATGTGAAGACCTTCGGTTCAATATTCAGTAATCCAGAAAAAGAAAAAATAGTTTCAAGTTCATTGCCTGAGTAAGATTGTATCATTACCAAATGAGAGCTAATAACAAGTTAACATTTATTAATATAACCACTCCAGTAAGAAGCATTTGCTGAAGTCTTACTTTCTGCTTGAAATAACAGCACTGGTTACTGTAAGAGACTTAGGCAAAAGTAGGTTTCTTGTTTTTGCTTTTTTAACTTGGCTTCTGTGACTAATCTGGAACTTTAGAAATGAAATACCACCCATATGGTCCATGCACTAAATTTATTATATTTCACTGATTCTGATAAACTGTGTATAAATAAGGAATTAAAAATTGTTAGTTTAATAGAACTAAAGAAGAAAAAATAGGATCTTAGAAAGAGTACACTAGTCAAGGAATACTATTTAGCCTCCTTGTCTAAAAGTTTTAGTTAGCTGCACAAGTTTTATTTATGTAAAGCAAAAGGTTGAACTAAATCTGGTGAAATGAGATGGAAAATACACTTAATTTTGATTGGACACCAGCCCCTGGTAGATTATGTGTGTAGGTGTGATAGAGCTTTATTTGCATGTGTTGGCTTCTTCAACCCACATTTCCTTAGTAATTGATAATTCTCCACTTTTTTCTATTATTTAAACCTTTGTTATGTATTTTTTAAATAGATATGTGACATTACAGTAATGGTAGAACATAAGGGATTTAAAGTAAAAGTTTCTCAGAGAAGGGCTGAGGATTTAGCTCAGTGGCAAAAGCGCCTGCCTGGCATGCGCAAGGTCGTGAGTTCAGTTCCCGGTACCGGAGAAAAACAAAAACAAACAAACAAACAAACAAACAAACAAAAAGTTTCTCAGAGAATATTCAAATAAAAAATACCAGAAATGAAATATGTAGAATGCACTCTGGCCAACTTTGCATGACTTTAAGCACCTAGGGATGCATACATTTGTGTTATATGAACACATTTTTGAAGTGCTGTGACACTTTAAATTTAGTAATTGAATGACTAAAAATTGACTTTTACATAGTTGAGAGTAAATCTCAATGTTTAGGTTTTTCCTTTCTCTGTTTTGGTGCATTAGGTCAAATATGGGTAACCAATAATGTTAAATCAAATACTCACAACTTGAGTCAAGCAAATGTAAAAATACTTAAGTGTGTAAATGTAATTTTAATATTTATTTTTGCTTGGTTTAGTAGCAGTTTGTATTATCATTTTTGAGACTGAGTGATTACCTTAAAACAATAACCCAGAATTCAATGCTTCTGTCATTTCTGCTTCTGCATCCTATTTCCCTAAAGTATGAATTTCTCATCCATTCATCTACTTGGAATATTCCAAGAAAATATTTTACTTGCAAGATATTTCACTCCCTAAAAATGCATTTATGGCTGTAGTTAGTATCTATTCAAAAGAAGCTGCAAAAATATAATCTCTCAAGGGAAATATTTGGGCTAGAGTATCAATGCTTCTGAATTTGGGGTGATATATGGTTCTTCAAAGAAGCTGTGACTACTCTTATAAAAGATGCTATGAAGTGCACACACAGAAGTTAGCATACAGAGGACTGCAGATTCACTGAATCCGGGAAGGAAGATCAAGCAACTTTAATCTTGGCAATTAAGGTAATCAAAACATCACCTTTTCCCTCCTTTCTTATATAGACGTTGAAACCAGATGGATCAATAGACTGTTTTTCTAAACACATTATTTTGTTTTTATTGTGTACACCTTTTCTCATAAATAAGCCTTTATACATATTTGTAACATGGAAACAAGTGGACATCTGGCTTCTGTGAAAAATATGATTCACTCATTTGCATTTTTAAATTCCATTCATTCCATTTTTAAATTGTTCACTTGTCCTGTTTGCACTTTCTAAAAGCAACTCTTCCCAACTTTCTTTAATTTTAAATACTCACAGAGTCTGTATTTCTTATAACTTAGAATACTATTCCCTTAAAACTTTACAGTGAAAATCAGTATTCAAAGTCTACAACATGAGGAAAAGTGCAATACCTAGGGGTGACAAATTAATACCAACATGAATTTCACTGACAAAAATCAGATTTCTAGTCTTGTTTTAGAGGTGTTTTGTTTGAGACAGGGTTTTTCTATGTAGTTGAGGCCGGCTTTGCACTCACTGTGTAGCCTTGGCTGGCCTTGAAGTGATATTCCTGCTTCAGCCTCCCAAATGCTGAGATTGCAGGTATGTGCCACCACACCTGGTTTTCCTATTAGTTTGTATTGCTGTTGGATGGCTTAAAAATACCTTGCAAAGACCAATTTTTAAAATTTCAGTAGCAATATCATAATGAATGACTAATTTTCTTCTTTAATTTGCATTATGAGATTTCTTTCAAAATTATTTTAGATACATAAATATATTATTATCATTACTGATAAGCTTTAATCAAACTTTGGAATGAAGGTATATGTTTGTTTGGTTGTACATGTCCATCATCTACACTATAACTTTTGTGAATAAAAACTGAAGGTCTAAAAACTTGAAAACTGAGAGATTTTGTCATTTCCAGGCCTCACGCTTCTTTCTTATAGTAGCAAAGCTAAAATTTACAACGATTTTCACAGCACTGAACTCTCATTATAACTAAGAGCACAATAACTTGGAAAATCTGTTCCAGTTTGAGTTAAAGATTTTCACACAGTGTTTTACTCTTCACCTTAAGATGATAGAACTATATAGAACTCTAGTACATTTAAATGGTTAAATAGTGAGATGGAATTCCTGCATATTTTCATATAAACCACTCACACATCTTAGGAAAGAATGTGTGCAAGGCTATGTTTGTGTGTATGTGTGTGTTTGTGTCCCCATAAATAAAAAGATTTCTTCCAGTTGGTGCAGCTAAAACTAGACAATGGAGGCCAGGATAACCATGGAAAACAAAGATGAAAAGATGAGAGAAGTTAGTTCAGCAGGAATTTCAGCTGCGTATTTTGGATTCAATTCTGAACATACAACAAAAGACAGCTTTTCTAAAGATATCAGCATCATGAGTTTAAGAAGATTTACATGACACATAGGTCAAATGGACAAAATATACACATATCTTCTCATATCATAGAGACAGCCCCAAGAAGACCATGTTAGTCTATGGAATAATGATACAGGCAACCAGAAAGCTCAACAGGATCACGTGGCTGATGCTCTCAAACTCATCCTATGTGATCAAGTTTACATGGTCTCAGTGTATACACTCTGGCTCACCATTAATGTTATTTGAAAACATGACACACTTTAGAAAATACCTAGTAGAACACACTGGGGTTGAAATAAAAACTGGATTTGACTAAATTTTCTGGACAGAATTTCATGAAAGCCATCATAATACAATAAATAACATTTCCAGGATGTGGGAAAGGAGAAAGGAAGAAGGGAAAGGCGAGAGAAAATGCAAGTGAATTATACCATTAGTGTCTCTTAGTTCGTAAAACAGGACAGTTTGCACTTGTATCGATTGATGTTTTTATGCCCATATCTTGTACTCTGAGTAATTACTTTAAAGATAATAATATGCAATGTATTAATTATTGTTTTTCTCCTATCATCTTGTTTTGAAATTTTGTTTTATGTTTTTTCTATAGAATAAAGAAAAATTAAAAAAATAACATTAGCATTCAGGCTTTGGTTCCAGTATTGTATTAACTGGCATGACCCATAGATCTGGGAAAAAATGATTGGCTTCTTCTAGAGGTGGAAGAATTATAAACTTCTGAGAACAGATGAAAAAATTTTACAATTGTGGATATATGTTATTAGTAGGACTAAGACACACTAGAGAAATCAATTGGTAGTGTTGTCTGTTCCATGATTAGATGGGCTAACATGATCCTCTGGGGTAAAGAAATTGCCTGCATTAATTATTTGAGAAATTACCTTAACACTTTTCTTCTGAGAAGAATGATATTATGTCATGAAGATACCCATTAAATCTTTTGTCTAATTGTTGCCAGCTTTTCATCTACTACATGGCAGATCAGTATGAATGTCACAATCTCTAATTTCTTGCAGAAGAAGAAGCACCCTACATTTTACCCATTGATGTAGCTGTACAATTTCTGCTTTAGGGGAAAGGATGCATCCTCTTTCTTTGAACAAAGTTTAGCTGCTGTCCTATCCAATTAGCATGTCATTTAGGATTTCCATGTGATGTAGCCAGAATTGAAGAAGTCTTGGGAAAATAATTTGGCAAAGACATACGGACAGCCATTCAAAGTATTTTGTGTCTTGAGCAAATGGACTTCATTACCAGGAAGATGCTAAACATTGATCACTGACTAGAACATGCTTGAGGATAACTACATTATGTCAAAGCACAAATTTTAATTCTGAGTTAGTATGATCACGAAGAAGTGTATGATCACTAAGTGTAACTGTCACTTAGCCTCTTTTATTAAGAATCCAGGAGTTTGGTAGTAGTTTTTAGTTCATTCTGCTGTCTTGTAACATGATACATACATCAAGTACACAATACAATAACAAATTCTCAATATTATAGCTTTTGAGGGGTAGGGGAAAATTCACATTTACATAAAAATCAAAGACAACATTCTGTTGTGGTCTACAGTATCTTTCATTTGAGGTTATTATTGTAGAGTTATTTATGAACTTAAATCTTTAACACTTTTTGCCATAAGTAAAATTGAAAACTAAAGTCTCTTTGAAACTAATACAGAACCCTAAGCTAACGATTTCTTCAGCAGTGTATCAAGTTAGTGAAGAAGAGGAAAGATGAAGATGAAGCTTTTCTTCTAAGCTACAATTTCATTTGTTGTGTAACTTATATGATGGGTTAAGAAAAACTTTTAATATCAGCAAAACAGATTTGAAAATGTACCAGTGAAATTTTACATATTATTATATTGAACAGATTGAATATCTATAATATTCAATGAAATCAAGTGAAAGAAATCTAGTAGCATATAAAAATCCCATATTTCCCATGGTACAATAGTTTTCATTGCTTTAGCATATTGTATGCGTCAATATAGCAAATACATTAATCTCTACTGTGGGAGGTTGAGTTGGTTACAAATTTAGGCTGCTAGCAATCTTCTTGTGTATCTTTTGGACATGTAAGCATCTATTTCTGATTTCTGTTACATATACATGTAGGAATGGATTCAGCCAATAAACACTAGATACTTTCACTTGGGGTAGATTTGGTGGAACAATTTTCTGAAAAATTGCACAATTTAATGTTTATACCAGCAATGTCAGATGTTGTTTCATATCTTCATCAGGGTTTGCTGTTGTCACCCTTTGGGTAGTTTTTGGTGGTATGTGGTGATATTTCATTTTAATTTTAAATGGCAGTCTGATAACCTAGGAAATTTAACCCATTTTTATGTTTACTAGCTACTGGACATTTTCTTTTGTTAAGAACGTGATCAGACTTGCTATCCAACTGTATTCTGTGTTCATCTTGTTCTTACAATTTAGTACTTGGTATGTTCTGCATATATGCCTTTTTGGGATATGCGTCTTGAATAGCTCTTTTTCCAGACTATGGATTACTTTTTAAGCTTTACTACTAGTAGTCAGAGTGAATATAATCTAATTTTAATGTGGTCCTCTTTCTATTATCAGTGAATTTATGTCCTGCTAATGATGTCTTTACTAACTGCAAGGGCATGACAATATATTTGTATTTTAAAGATTATTTTTACTATTAAATTTTTAACTGCAAAGAACCACTTAGTTATGCTTTAGATTTAAATGTTCCTCCCAAATCTTGTGTGTTCTGTGGTGAGACTTTCAGAAGCTGATTGGATCATGGAGACACTGTGTTTCTCAGTGGATTCATTCATTGTGGGGTTCATGGCTGACTGCAGTTAAGAGGTAGGGTGTGGGTGGAGGTGGGCCCTGTAAGACATGATTTGCAATGGTGTATGCTTGTACCCAGACCCTCCTTTCTTTTTCTGCTGCCTTGCTGATATGCATTGAGCCACTTTCCTATTCCATGCCTTTATGTCCTGCCATTTTTGCCTTGGAGCCAGCCAGCCATGGACTAATTCTCTGAAATCATGAGGCAAAATAAACCTCTACTCCTTCAAGCAGTGGGTGTCAAGCACCTTGTCCCCACAGTGCAAAAGTGACTAGTACCAAAAATTGGTACCAAAATAGGGTTATTCTTATGATTATACCTGACCATGAGGTTCAAAAGCATTTGCAACTGGCCTGTGAGAGGAGTATTGAAAAGTTTAGAGATGCAAGCTAGAGAAGGCTTAGAATGGTATAAGTTGAGCTTGATGAGTAATTCTTGTTGGAGCTCTGAAGACCAGAATGTTGATAGTAATTCAGACAGCAAAGCCCAGGATCAACAGGCTTCAGATGTAAATGAGGACTAGATTGGAAACTGGAGTAGACATTATGTGTGTTTCATTTTGGTAAAGAATTTTTCTATATTTCGTCCATTTCCTAAAATTTCATATAAAGTTGAATATATGAAAGGAATGGAGAATGGAAGAATTATGATGTCACAGAAGCTTCTGCCCAGGTTTCTGAAGAAGGCCTAGGAGACCAGTCAAAAAATATGAAACAAGGTCACAGCCCCCACCATAAACCCCTGAGGTCAACACATGCAGCTCTGAGAGTGTTCTCAGAGGTTCACTAAAGAACCCAAAGAGTTGGATACACCAGAAATATGAAACATCTGCTGAGTATAAACACAGGCAACAAGCAAAGCCAGTTCCAGAGAGAGGTCATGTGGGCTTCAACCAGCCAAAATACGGGGGGTAAGCTTTCCAAGTCCTTTGGAGTTCGCATCTCACCACAACCTTCTGAGTAGTGAGCATAGAGCTACAGGATTCAGTGTTTGCACTGCTTGGTTTCTGTGTTGCTTTGGTCTGATTCCTTTCTACAACCCTACCCCTCACTTTTGGAATGGGAATGTTTACCCTGTGCAGTTCTATGTTGTAAGTATTTTACATATATTTTGATTTTTCACAGGAGTTCACAGATAAGAATTTACTTCAAGTCTCAGAGGAGACTCTGGATTCAGATTTTTCAACAGTACTGGTACTGTTATGACTTTGTCAACGCTTAGAGATGGACAAAATGCATTTTTCATAATGAGATGTGCTTCAGCCTTTTAAAGGACAGGGGCAGAAAGTTATGTTTTATATCCTCCAAGTTTCATATGTTCAGAAGTAGGGCTTTGGAATGTGATTGCAGCACAAGGGCACTAAAATTATCAGTAGATTCTCCTATCTACTGATGACTTCATGGCGAAATGTGCTCTTAGGAAGTGAGTTCTGTTTGGAGGTGGATTGCTGGGGGACAGTTTGGAAGGCTATGTGCTTACCCTCAGCTCTTCCCTATTTTCTCTGCTTCGTTGCTGGTATGGGTTGAACAGCTTTCCTATATCATGTTTTTCCATCACACCATTTTTGCCTTGGAGCCAGCCAACCATGGACTAATCCTCTGAAAAGCTGAGCCAAGATAGGCCTCTCCTCATTTAAGTTGTGAGCATTGATTATTTTGTCTTAGCAATGGGAAAGTGATGAATAGAGTACTTGAACTGATTTCTGTGTATGCTATAAGGTAGGAGTCAATGTGATTTTTCTCCTTTTCATAACCAGTTAATCAGTGTTTATTGAGAAGATATTCTTTACATATTACAGTGAAGTATCATTTTGTTTCATACCAAGTGATTATATATTTGTGTAGATTTGCCTTTAGACTTTCATTTAATTTTCTTTGTTTAACTCATTGTTTTTAATTCCTATACTTTGAGTTTTAATTTCCTGTAACATATAACTTTTGATTTTATTCTGCAAGATGATCTTGGTTATTCTTATCCTTTAATGTATGCCTATGAGTTTAAAATTATCTGCCTGATTTCTATATTTAAAAAATATTTGCTAGAATTTTGCTTGAAGTTGTATATCATTTTAGGGGCAGACAGTATCTTTTCAACATTGTATAATGTTTATAAATATGGTGATCCTTTCATTTGCAATTTTATAGTCTTCATAGTCTTAAATTTCTTTCAATGTGTTCAGTTCTGCATGTATAGACAAATATTTTATGTGTTTTAAAATGTTATTACAAATTATATGTATATTTTTAAAATTTGTTTTTCATTTTTAATTGTATATACAAATTTAAATAATTCTTTTTTATTGAGTACCTAGTTCCTTTGCTAAATTTATTTATAACTCCTGATTGTTTTATGGTCAAAACCTTTATATTTTATACAGATAGAGTTATATCATCTACAAAAAAAAATCATTCTTCTTTTCTTTCCCTTCATATTTTTTTCTTGCTTGTTTCTATGATTTGATATTGAACACAAATAAACATGTTTGTTGCTTTTCTATTCACACAGAGTTTGAACCTCTATGATAGTTTCTAGGTTTCTAGGTTTCTAGGTTTCTAGGTCAAACACATGTTTGATCTCTATGATAGTTTCTAGGTTTTATGTAGATAATTACTAATACTTTACATCAAATTTAATCTATTTTCATTTTGTTTTAATGTAATAAAATAAATACTAATAAAGAAAATACAAAAATCATTCTTCTAATTTCTACAAAGTAAAACAAAATTTCATAACAAAATAATTAGAGAATAGCAATGGCTAATACACTGTTAGCAATAGCTAATACATAATCTTGAAAGAATGCGAGACTGTTACTCAGAGTACAAGTCATAGATAAAAAATTACTTTCTTACAAAGAAGAAAAATTGGAAGCACAACATTTTCTCTTCAATGAACTAAAAAAGGAGTAGTATAGGTGAAATAAATCAGCATGTATATTATAATATTTTTTTAAAAAGAGAACAGATAATTTAGAGGAATTATTTATACTTTGCTCTATTTCCCATTATCTATCTTATATTTTTCTCTATATATAGATTTTTGAGTTCCTGCCAGCTATTCCTTTGACTAACACCTAGAATACATAAGGAACTCAAGAAAAGTTAGACTCCCTCAAATAAATGACCCAATAAAATGTGGGCAACTGAGAAAAAAAAAGACACTTCCCAGAAGAAGCACAAATGGCCAATGAATACAATAAGAAAATGTTCAGCATCACTGGCCATTAGAAAAATGCAATTAAAACTACATTAAGATAGATATCAAGAATGAATAGGTACTCAGTCTCGATATCTCTCATGAAAAATATCAAATGATAACCAATTTTAGGAAGACCAAAGAGAAAATAATTCTTTGACATTGTGGATGAGAGTGTAAACCACTATAACCACTATGGAAATCAGTGTGGAAATTCCTCTGAAAACTAAAAATAGAAATTTCCTTTCTAACTATCTTTCCCAAAGAGCTAAATTTATCATATTATATAGAGACATGAATACCTATACTTTTTATAAGTACATATTTGCCATATATAATGATTACATTCATTGTAGGGAATTTGTACATGTAGATGGCATATCTTAATTCTTTTTGTCCCCTTCCACTCTCCTTTCTTCATGTTGTGCACAGCTTTTCTTCCCCTCCTCACTTGCAAAAGCTCTATTTCTAGCTTTTAAAACCCATTTTAGATCCCTTCTACCTTCTTTCTTCCCTTTCCCTCCATCTTTTTTTCTCCTTCCACTTGAAAAATATCTTCTTACTTCCTAATACCTGGAATGTTTTTCTCTTTACTTATATTTTAGCTTTCTCATGCGAGAAATGTAATGTGATATCTAAACTTGTGTGTCTCATCTATTTATGAAGATTTTGTTCTCAAGGTGCATCCATTTACTTAAAAATGCCACCAATTTATTCTTCTTTATAGCAGGTTAGTACGCTATTGTATATAAATATCACGATTTCTTTATCAATTCATTTGTTGATGGCCATATGGGTGATTCAAAGATTTAGGCATTATATATTGTGCTGCTATAAACATGGGCACAATGTATAACTGTAGTATGATAACTTTAACTCTTTTGGAAAGGTATCTAGAAAACAAATATCTAGGTCAAGTGGAATTTCTAGTTTTGTTTTGAAGAATCTCTGTATTGGTTTCCATAGTGGCTGCACCAGTCTATATTCTTACCAACAACAGAGAAGCAGAATTCCTTTCCCCCCTCAGCTTTGCCAGTATTGGTTATTGGTTGTTTTCTTGATCATAGTCATTCTTTCTGGAGTGAGATGGAATCTGAGTGTTGTTTTAATTTGCATTTCTCAAATGACTAGTGATGTACTCATTGGCCATTTGTACTTCTTCATCTAAGAAGTGTTTTTTTTCATTTCAGATGCTCATTTTTGGAGAGTCTTGAAAGTTTGGAGGGTCTAATTCTTTTTGAGTACTTTATATATCCTAGATAGTAGCCCTTTCTCTGAAGAGTAGCTGGCAATGCATTCCCCCCCGCCAAAGGTTGTCTCTTCACATGGTTGGTGATTGCTTTGGCTGTAAGAGGCCTTTCAATTGGATGTGGTACCATTTGTTGATACTTGGTATTAATTCCTGGCAAATAGGGTTTTGTTCAGAATGTCTATGTTTACAACTATGTCTTACCTATTTTATCTTCCAGCAGATTAAGTGTTTCTGTTTTAATATTTAAGTCTTTAATCCATTTTGATTTTAGCTTAGTACATGACAAGAGATAAGGGTTTAATTTCAAACTTTGATATGTGGATAACAAGTTTTCTCAGCACTATTTATTAAAGAAGTTAAGTATCTTTCCTCTAGCAAAGGCATTTCTCCCATTTGTCAAAGATAAGGTGGCTGAGTATGCCTGCTGTTGGTTTTATATCTTCTATTCTGCTTCATTGATTCACAAGTCTGTTTTTTTCCCCAATACTATGCTATTTTTATTACTGTAGTTTTGTAGTTTTACTTTAATTCTGGGATTGTGATGCCCACTGCCTTGACCTTGTTGGCCAGAATTGCTTTTGCTATTTTAGGGCTCTTCTGGTTCTGTATGAATTTTAGGGTTGTTTTCTCTTGTTTATGAGCAATACTATTGGTTTTTTTTGTTGTTGTTGTTGTTTTTCCGGTACTGGGAATTGAACTCACAACCTCATGTTTGTGAAGCTAAATCTATTGGGGTCTTGATTAGATTGCATTAAATATGTATACCACTTTTGGAAGTATGATCATTTTCTCTATATTGGATCTGCATCTCCAGAAACAGGGATATCTATCTTTTTTGGAGTTTTACAGTTTTAATTCTAGAGGTCTTTTACTTCCTTGGTTAAGTTAATTCCTATATTTTTAAGTTTTTTTCTTGCTATTGTGAATGGTTTTATTTCTCTAATTTCTCTCTCAATCAGTTTGTTATTGGTGTATAGGAATGCTACTGATTTTCTTTTTCCTTTTTTTTTGGAACTGGGAATCAAACTCAGGATCTTGCTCTTACCAGGCAGGCTCTGTGCTTCTGAGCTATCTCCTCCATCCCACACTACTGATTTTTGAGTGTTGATTTTGTATCCAGCTATGCTACTGGATTTGGTCATTTATTTTAGGGGTCTTATGGTGAAGTTTTTTGGGTCTTCCGTGTAAAGGATCATATCATCAGCAAGTAAAGGATAATTTAACTTTTTCCTTTCCTATCTATAGTCTTTTCATTTTTTTTCTTGTCTTATCAGTGTTTCCAGAACTATATTGAAGTGGAATGTTAACAGTGTGGATCCTTGTCTTGTTCCTAATTTTAGAGGAAAATCTCCACTTCATATAATGTTGGGTGTTGTTTTGCCATAGATAGCTTTTATCAGAATGAGGTGAAGACCCTCTATTCCCATTTTCTTCATTTTTTCTTTTTTTAATCAGGAATGAATGTTGGATTTTGTCAATTTTTTTTGTGTGTCTACTTAAATGATCAGATAGTTTTTGCCCTTGCTTTCATTAATGTGGTGTACTACATTTATAGATTTACTTATGTTGACCCATCACAGCAGCCCTGGGATGAATCTTATTTGGTCATGGTGTATGTTTTTGATGATTTGCTGCATTTCTTTTCCAGTATCTTACTGAGGATTTTTTGGCATCTGTTATCATTAAAATGATTAGATTATAGTTTTCTTTTTTTGGTTGGGCCTTTTTCTTGTTTTAGTTCCAGAGTAATGCTTGCTTCTAGGAATGACTTTGGGAATATTGCTTCCTTTCTGTTTACATTAAAGCATTTGAAGAATAGGTTCATTGGACCTTTTCTAAAGTTCTTACAGAATTTGACAATGAATCCTTTGGGGTCTGGGCTTTTCTTAGTGCATAGTTGTTTGTTTGTTTGTTTGTTTGTTCTTTGTTTTTACTTCTTCAATTACAATACAAATACACTGATTGATGTTGGATTATCCAGAAATTTTATATCATCTTAGGTCAACTTTGGTAGTTCATATGCATGTAGGAATCTAGCCATTTCTTTTGAATTTTCCATTTTATTAAAGTACAGATACTCCAAGTAGTTAACAATTATCTGGATTTCTGCAGAATCCATTATGATTGTGCCTTTTTCATTTCTAAAAGCAAAGATTTGGGTCTTTTCTTTCCTTATTTTGATAAGGTTTGGTAAAGATTTCTCTGTTGCTTATTCTTTCAAAGAATGAACTCTTTGATTCATTGATTCACTGAATTGTTTTGTTAGTGTCAATGAGTGATAAAACTCCAAACTCAAAAAAAAAAAAAAAAAAAAGGAGGGGGGAAAGAAAAAAATGTGTCAAATGAGGAGAAAAAAATTTTACATATTTCCAAGTGAATGCTTTTCTTTCAGAACCTTTAGTCTTTACACCAATAGTTGCATTCCTCTCTGCCTCTTTGAATATAGCCTGTGGATTTGTGTGGTAACCCCTCAGTTCGAAGAGACTACCATCTGTAAGTCTCTCTCTGTTGCAACTATCCAAGCTGTACTCAGAGAGGAAATAAGGCAATGGACTCTAGATGAAGATTCAAGCAGTCTACACGGCCTTGGCATAGAGTCTGGCTGGTTGGGGATCAGCTCTAATGACCAGATAAAGACTCCTGCAGCCACGGGACTAGCTCTAAACACCAGGTGGAGTCTGTGCAGCTGTGGAACACCCAAGGGAGACCCAAGTGCCTTCAAGGATGATGCAGGGAGATTCCAGTGGGACCAGAGATGGCTCTGGATGCTGGGTAGAGACTCACATAAACCAGGATATGGGGCAGAATGGGCAGACCTATAACCAGTGCCAAGTGCCAGAGACTCCAAAGAATCTGGGACTGGCCTGATGGACCAGGTAGAGACTCTGCTGATTCTAGATCTAAATGTGTACAGGATTGTTGTGGAGTACGAGATCGAGACTCCCACTGTGCCAAGGGAGGAGATGGAGTGCCTAGCATTGAGTGGGGTCTCTGGCAGACCCAGGGCACTGAGTGGGGACTCATGGGAACTTAGGGGGCCTGGTGGAGATGCAGGTCAGCCAGAATCAGTATCTGATGCCACATGGGGTCTCCAGAGGTTCTAGAGATGGAGCAAGGAAATGAGTGCAGAAAGTGAGTCTTCCAGCAATCTTGAAGTGTCAGGCATAGACTCAAACAGGTCCTGTGTCAGCTTGGGTGTCAGATGAAAGTCCTGGTGGGTGTGGGACCTACTTGAAGCACCTGACAATGACTCAGGTATACCTGGGGCACTCAGAGGGGTTATATGGGCCCACTACTGATGCAGAGTACCAGATGGTGACTAGGACTCTGCAGGCAGCTTCATGAGCTCTGCTGTCACCATTCATTTGTTCATCTTCTGACTACCTGCATTCGGTGGGTGTGGAGGGAGCTTCCCCTACCCTTGGTAAGCACTGGCAAGGAGTTGGAAGAATGTTGCATCTTCCTCAGTGTTTGGAGACAGGATATGCCCTGGAAGGGGTCACATACTCAGAGACTGTTCTGGGAGACCAGTCTCTGTGCTCCTTGGTTCTCTTTGGCTTGTTGGAAAGTTCTCAAGGCACGGTAGCTGTTCCCAGGAGGTGCAGGGGTGGAGATAGTGTCCACTGTCCTTGGTGGCTTGGTTCTCCTCTTTTGAACTACTATTTGGGTGTTTGGCTTTATCTATATGTATGTTCTTTCAAGTAACTTTTTGTATCAGTGTGTCAGTCTGTCTCCACTTCCAGTTAACTGGGTTTTTACCTGATCGTTCCTGAGTATCTATAAATGTGACTTCACCTCTAATCAGCCATGTTGAAAATCTCCATACCCATGTTTATGGCAGCATAATTTATAACAGCTAGACATTGGAAACACCAAGACCACTTTACATGTCCAGCAACAAATGAAGGGAGAAAATGCGGCAGTTATACACAATGAGGTACTACTCTGCCATAAAGAAGGGTAAGGTTAAGGAATTCAAATGCAAACGGATGCAACTTGGGAACATAATGTTGAGAAATCTTTTAGAGATGCTTTGAAGTGTGAAATTTCTCGCTACCTTTTAAAAATTCTTTTCTAACCTAATAGTAATGAGGTTGCTAAACACCTCACTATTTTAATTCTTTTATATTTGTTGCATATATACCAACATCGAATAAAATGCAGTGTATTTTGGTGTATGTACCATGTTCACTTGAAAGAATAATATTGTATTTAAAGGTTGTTTTAAAGAAATAAATGAGATCAAGGGTGTTTATTTTCTTGCTAAAATATATGGTATGTTAACTGCTATTTTATGTAGTTTGTTATTATTAAGAAAAGTATATTAAAATTTTCCACTATGATGTCCATTTTTCAAAGTCCATTTTTCCTGTAAATTTACTTTTGCTTCATATATTTAGAAGCAGTATTATTACATGCATTTCAATTTAAAATTGCTATGTGTATCCTTTTATCGTTGTGTCTAATGAAATTACTTTATATCTCCTTTATATGTCAATATTTTGCCATTTTAAACCAATATTTACACAGTACATGTTGTCTCATCCTGTACTTTCAATCTCTCAATATTGAAGTGTGTGTGTGTTCATGTGTGTGTGTGTTTATGGCAAAAGATTAGGCTTTTTTAAAGAAGCAATCTTACATGTTTGTGTTCTACAATGATTTAGTCTATTTACATTTAAGAATTTGCTGGTACGCTTGAGTTTATATTCATTATCCAATTTGTCTCGTTTATCCCATAAGTTTTTCCTATTTTTCCTTATTTTATAATGTTATTTTTTTCACTGATTCATCACTCTTGCTCCAAGCTAGTTTAGTAATTATAGTTTGCTATAATTTCAATTTAAAAATAACCCTAGAGATTATAATTTATATCTTATTTTGCGAATATCTTTTTTAAATTTGTACTTTCCGTGCTTCTCAGAAAATGCAATATTTATATGACAGTTTATCTCCATTTACACAATTCTTGCTTGGATGACTACTGTCATGTATTATTCTAATGTAATAATATTTCAAAACATAAAATACATTATTTTTCTTTGTCAAATTAATATTTACTTAGACACATACATATTCAGCTTTGCCATTGATCTTGACTTTTCTCTGCATTTCTTACTATCTTCTTCTAGATTAATTTGCATTCTGCTCTAAAATCTTTTTAGTAATTTATAAATGTGGTTTTACTGCTAATGACTAATCTTAGTTGTTTCTTAATCTAGCTTTTTGAAAGCTATCTGATCTGGGTATAAAATTCTAATTTAGTAGATTTCTTTCTTTCTTTCTTTCTTCCTTCCTTCCTTCCTTCCTTCCTTCCTTCCTTCCTTCCTTCCTTCCTTTCTTTGTATTCTTCTTTGCTTTCATCACCTTAAGGATGTTGAATAATCTTCTAGCTTCCCTTGTTTCACTTCTTTCAAAGTAATGAGGTGGCCTTAATATTTTTCTCATTGTTTGTAGTTTTAGTTGCTTTTATACTAAAGAATCTCTTACAAATTTCTTCAACAAAATATGAAGTTTTATTTGTATTCATCCTACTTTAGGTTTCAAGGTCCTATGGCTTATGTTTAGGTGGTTCCCCAAAGCTTCACACTTCATAGGTGGGGCTTTTTTCAGAGGTGGATGATTCTAGAGTGTGCTTTTGAGTCATGGTGTGATAGTAGGATTAAGGGTGCAAGGATTACGGGTGGGTGATTACTAAGTCAGTCCACTGACTGATTCAGCCTAATCCTAACCCTGGTAGCTGGACAAAACATAAGGGACAGAAAGAGGTTTGTTGTCTCCCTTCCTTGCCTGCTTTTGCCGTCTTCTGCTTGCCAAGTTCTCTGTTCTCTTCTGCAGGGTCCCACTGCCATGTGCCACTCTGCCTCGGAACCAGCTGACTATGGGCGGAAACCTCTAAAAGCTGTGAGCTAAATAAGCCTTCTCTCCTTTACCTTTGGAGGTAAGGTATTTTGTTTCAGCAAGGAGAAAAAAGTAAGTAAGACACAAGGGCATTGTGGACATTCTTGGTGTTTTCCTTCAGAATAAAGAAATTATTGGTAATAATATTCAGGATTGCATTTGCCGCACTCTCCCTGTACTTTCCCAGTAGTCAGACAGCACACGTTAGATTTTGAACCCACATACACTTAGCTCCCCTTTTCTGAACTATTTATTTTATTTTCCGTGCTTTGCTCTGTGTACTTTTAATCAACTTTACCCTACAGCTTTCTTATATCTTATCTAGCTCATTCCAAACTACTAGTAAGCTAGTATTTGAAGTCTGAATTTTATTTAGGCTATTTTTAGATCTATCATTTTCATTTGATTGTTTCTGTAGGTTCTTGTTGTATGCTAAAATGCCCAGACTTTTTAGTTTCTTACATATTGACCCATTTATCTCAAATTACATATCTAATATTTGTGTCTCCTAGTAGGTTTATTTCTATTGTCTTCTTACTTCTTTTTTTTCTTGTTTTTTTTCTTTAAATAAGGTGTCTTGCTATGTAGTCCAGGCTGGCTTTGAACTCACTACGTAGCCCTGTTTGTCCTCGAACTTGCAGCAATCCTCCTGACTCAGCCTCCTAAATCCTGGGATGACAGGCATGTACCACCACGCCTGGCTGTTTCTTTGCTATTTAATATTTTATTTAATAATACTATAACTTTAAAAATGCATCTTAGATGTTGTGTTTGTCAGAATCTGATACCAGGGAATATTCATCTCCTATTCTGGTGGTCAATAAAGGAATAGATCATATTAATCTAATGAGTTCAATTGGCTATAGACATGTTTTTCTTCATAAGGTTTGTTTTTCCTATTATTTATTTCTTCCCAAGAGTATAATTTCCCAGGTCATATTCTTCCCAAGACCATGAGAATATAAATATTCTTTCCTAACTTTATATTTTATTTCTGGTGGGTTTCTTATTCTATTCTATTCTTATTCTTATTCTATTGCTCAATATAGTTGATAATACGAAGAGTGATACTAATTAAGATTTTTCTTTGGATTCTGGGTCTATAAAATTTCTCTTTCCCCTGGTAGCACAATACTCAGATGTTTCCACTTTACGTGAGATTTTTCTAAAACTTCCCTACCTATTAGCAAGTGGCTTTTACCTGCTTTCCTATCCTCTTGCCCCCAGCCGAGCATCTGCCTAGGCTGCAATGGGAAAGGGAGCATTTAAAACCGGGCCTGCCTTGCTCAGCTCCGCTTCCTCCTCAAGCTTGCCTCTCAAGTGCTCACTCTCTTAATGACTCAGCAACACATTCAGACTTATGTATTTTTTATGTAATTCAGCTTTTTCTAGTCATTTGTGACTAGAATTTTATCTACTATATGTTAATCTGTAGTATTTAAAATTGGAAATAACATGGTTATTAGGAGGGGTTATTTTCTTCAGGAAATAATGCTACTAGACACTTTTTAAATGACATTCTAAAAAGTCACTCAACATGCTATGATCCCTTGTGCTATAATGAGCCCTGGGGATGGGGATATAGCTCAGTGGCATAAGCTCTTTCCTGGTAAGTGCAAGGTCCTGAGTTTGATTCCCGGTAGAAAAAAAAAAAAAGAAAAGAAAAGAAAAGAAAAAGAACACACTGTGGTTTCTCTTCAGATTGTATAAGTCTTTCACCTTTTACAAGGAGCCCTGAAGCATTTTTTGCAAATCCTTTTCTTATTGTGCATATTATGCATCTGAGTTCAGATCACTTGCAACTATCATTTAAAATATATGCATTATATGTTATAAGCATAACTATATTCTGCAATATTAATAAGTCAGAACTTTGATATGTGGCATTTTACTTACTATGGAGTGATCACAAAATAGGAGGAAAACCTTCCTGAGGACATCGTAACAATATATGTGGTTTGGGGAGTACAAGGTTATATAATGGTCTTCAAAGGAATCTTAATAATTAGATCATCTTAGATGAATTAAAGAAATTTGATTCAATGATACAATATAATGATAAGAAATATCTTTTGGATGAGTTTACAGTCATAATTTCCAGTTGGTTAAAAACTTGCATAAACATAAATTCTAAAGGTGAAAAATTTCACAAAGTGGGTCAACCTTTGATTCCTTCCTGAAAAGATAGGTGTTATGTTAGACAGTGTTAAGTGGAATATTTTTGAAGTTCTATTTTCAGTACCTACTTCCCTTTCCATAGTATATACATCTTCTTAGCTACTTGATCAAAATCAAAATGGCCACCAATTCCTCTGTATCTTAGTAGCTTCCTTTTCAGCAAGATTGAATTTCATAAAATTTCATCAGACTGCATATCATTCTTTGCAAAACTTGTAGTGTGAAATAGCTGATCCAACAAACTGATAATATAATAAGATACATTTTCTCAAGTGGAATGATTTAAACTATCCCATAAAATTACTTCATTAAGATAAATTTTAAATACAAAATAATCTTAATAGTATTATGGTATACACACAATTTTAAAGACATTACTTTTTCTGATTAATCACTTATATGAGCCTTCAAATTATACCTTTCTGGTTATAAATAAACAGATCTGAATAGATCCTAAGATTTTTTTTCTTCCTTAAACCAATTCCAACATGGAGGTATGGTATAACAACTGTCATTGTAATTAAGATATTCTTGTACTTTGAAAGGTTTCTTTAAACCAGGGTAGCATCTGGTTTTCTTTATTTGACAATTGCAGTCTTCCATTTTCAGGATGTTTTACATTTTCCTTCAATTAAGGCTGCACAAATACCTGTTAGGTTTCATGCTTTTCAGAAAGCCTCTGAATGTCCCTATTGGAAATGATGCACTTTTGTTAAATAGTATACTTTTAATAAGATTGCTGTTTGTAAATCAGTGAAGAAGCTAATCCATTTTTATTCAGATCTCTATATCATTTTATTCCAGCTATTCTACAAATATATGTTTGTCTCAATGACATTTAAGGTTACATTAGCAAGAATAAAGCACATACATTGCCATTTGTATCCAAAAACCAATTTTGAGGATTTTTACATGATTCAGAAAATAAAACAGAAATACAAAAATTAAAATGCTATTATATCCTTCATGGTCTTTATCTTCAAACTGTACTATCCCAAGAATAATGTATTCATAACATGGACATATTATCCCTTTTTAGCATAAATTACCAGCAACAGACTGATATCACTATGGTTATTATTATTTTTCTTGTCTGTATCATCAAACATCATGATACTTAATTATGATCTCTAATTAGTGTTAATATAAAAATTTTATAACTTGAAAACATTGAACATTTCTGGTCTAGCTGTTATAGCACCATGCCCATGAGATATAGCTATATGCCTCTTTTATACTGCACTTATGTTTAAATTTAATGCCAACATTTTATTGCTAAGAAACATGCTAAGTGGGGATTGAGAGACCATATTTATTGAAGGGCACATCTACATTGGCAGGTGTTTTCTGACTTAAACATTTGTTTCAGATAATATTTTATTCAGGAGCATCTATCAGCCAAAATGTTTTCTCTTTTTTTTTTTTCCAGTTTTGAAAATTCCAATTTCCTCACCACATATTCTAAGCTGGAAATGTTTAAGAGGAAATATTCTTTTCCTTTGGTCCCAAATGCTTCAAAAATCTCATTTCCTTGTGGAAAATTTTCTGTCCAGGTCTGGTATGTACAAAGAGCACTTCAGTTTTTTCAATATTGATCTTTATTTTTCAAATGTGTTCTCTTTACAATTAGATTTTCAGGTTTGAGTTTTTTATTTGGAATCACATAAAGAGTAAGTAGACCTCAGGTCAAGGTGGAGGGACTTGAAAAACATCAATTACAACATGGTCCTTGTCTAAGACAATTTTTATACCACTCTTAGAAAGATGAAAGATCAAGGTTCTTGAAGACAGTGACTGCTGGCGATGTCTGGAATTAGCACACTTAAAATTAAATCTCTGCAGTTTGACCTTAATTTTTGTGAACAAAAGTTATGCTTTGCACTAATTTGCATTGCTACTACTTTCATTTTAAATTGGAATTTTTATCACCATCCATCTGTAAGATACCTCCTGTTACTAATTTCTGACGTGGATCTTCTCATTAATATGAGATTCACAGTTGCATAGACTAAAAGTTATTTGATTATATCTGGCTCATCCCGTGTTGTATCATTCTGTTCCTATATTTGATAGATAATGATTTAACGATGACAATGTTAGTACATAAAGATAATGAGTCAGATAGAAACTATTGGAAGAATAAATTTTAATATATCTAGCGACAGTTTTACTTTACAGAGTTTTACTTTATTAGGTGGCATCTTCTTTCTAGGCAATTTAATTAGAGTAGAAAACATACTTTTTATTGAGTATTCTTATAAATAATATTGACTTACATGTAAATAAGATTCAAATAAAAATCAAAATGGCTTTCTAATTAAATGTTATATATTCCTGAGCAATACAATTTTCTTTCTTTTTATGGCTAATCAGTTTGAAAACTGTATAATGAATGTAAATTTGTTACTGATAACCTTTACAAACACATGAAACAATATAGAAAGTACAATTTTTAAGGTTTGAAGATCAAAATGTTAAACTAATAAGATATAAGAAACTCTGGGATACATTTTCCATAGAAGATCACAATGCTTTTATTTGATTGTTTACATCAGGGACAAAGAAAAAAATTTCTCAGAAAACATACGAGAACTCCCGATGCTTTAAAAGCTGGATTTCAAGCACCTATACAAATACAAAGAATTCTCTTTACAATTTCAGACTAATTTCAGTATCTGAGTCCACAAATGCTCAGGTTTGATGTTTCTTGGAAACTCTTACCACCTAATCCTTTATTTGCTTAATAATTGGTTATCTCTAACTTTAGTATAAAATCTTAACTTTAATAAAAGCATGCTTTTATATCAACAATCATCTTTTGAAGGACTGAAATGTTCCTGATATGGTCAGGTTTCCATCATGGGAACCACCTCCTTAAGATTGCGTGTATTTCGTGTTTATCTTTACTCTCACCTCTCTTACCTTGATTTTTCTCCCTTGATCTGTCTCATGTGTTAACTCAGAGAAACATGCACATTGACTAGTGCTTCCTATTAATGGTGACTCTATTTTCTCTCCAGGAAAATGAAGGTGACATTATCTTCCAAATCAGTTGATAAAATAAAAAGGGATCTTTATGAAAGAGTTCAGCCTAGTATCTTATACATAGAATGTACTAATAAATATTGGTTCATCTTTCCTTCCATTCTCCTCCCTCTAAACATCTATGGTGATAATTGCCAGTACCTTGGGTAAGGAAAGGTTTTGGAGCTAGCGTAGTTCTAATACTCCTTAAGCATATACTGCAGAGTAGTACCACCTACTCCTTGTAGACTTCCCTGATAGTCAAGGCCCTGTACACTCCTCTGTTCTCAATTTTTCTTGTAGTTTTTTGGCATCTGACTTAATTGGAACCTGAAGCTGAACAGTTAGAAAATGTAAACTATTCTTAACAACATAACAAGTGCAGAAAAGAACAAAAAAAGTTAGTGTAATAGCCCCGTAGAACACAAAGTGTACCACAGAAAGATGAAAAGAACTGTGCCTGAGTGGTCAGAGATTTTGTCCTTTCCTTTCTTACATGGGATATACTGGTGGGGTATTTTAACCTTTTGTTAATCAATTACAGT
The DNA here is from genome assembly GCF_000276665.1 of Chinchilla lanigera. Taxonomy (NCBI): domain Eukaryota; kingdom Metazoa; phylum Chordata; class Mammalia; order Rodentia; family Chinchillidae; genus Chinchilla; species Chinchilla lanigera. The sequence goes on from NW_004955409.1 coordinate 31,089,346, forward strand.
GTCAGAGTATTAAATTAGACTTGGTACAAAGATTTCCCTAGGACACTAGTACTCTGAGATACTGAAAGAAAATAAAATCAAACACATTTGGAAACTGTGCTATGTGTACAGACCATACACATACTATGCTCTCCTTTCCACATTTCCCTTTGCATAGTCACACAATAGCATTCACAGAATAACTATAAGTTACTGAAGAAAGGAATTGGTTTGGGAGTATTTATTTCAGGTGTTCCCCACAAATTATTATTTCTTAAAATTTATTAGGGAGGACGCGATGGATGCTTCTTGCTCCAGAGAATGCTGGCTTAAAAACATGGCGATTCCTAATTTTTAAAAGAATTATTAGTGTATGTTTGCAATCCACAGTGACTGCATGCATGTTTTGGAACTGCTCCGTATATATATTGCATCTTGATCATTTTACTACCCCTTTCCCTCACAGCCCTCCTTCCCTCCCTGCCCAGGTCCTCTTCCCATTTCCACAGTGCCTACCTTCAGGTCTCTTGCCATCTCTCCTTCATTCTGCTCTTTGAATCATTAACATTTTGGGTTTCTCATATTAGAGATAGAATTCAATATTTAATTTTCTGTGTCTGACTTATTTCACTTAGTACATATTTTCCTGCAAATGGCAAATTATATCCTTTGCAATTCTTAATCTTAACCAGCCATTCTTCTCAGTATAAGAGGAATCTATGTAATCAAATCCTCAAATTTTCTATGGAATCTCTTTCCCTAAAGAAAGTGCCGTTCTCCTTGCCATTATGGCTTCTTGAGAGTAACGGAATGATACTAATTATTGTAGGAAGGTGGAAACAGTGTAGTGAGAGTAAAGGCAGTTTGTTGCCACAGAACGCCATTTTCTTCTGGCCAAATCCTGAAACTTGAGATACATGCTTACAAAATGGTGATTGCTTTGTCTCATACTTGACAAGGAATTTTCCCCTTGTGGACTGAATATAAACTTTTGTTAGTCAGTATTAATTAAATTAGTACCAATTTCTTATAAACCGCTATATCACGTTTCCTTTGCAATGCACTGTACAGGAATGCCTGCTTCACCCTTCCTGCTCTTGGGAGGAGGCCTGGTAAACTTGCAGCAGCATCAGAGGTTTAGAAAGAGTAAGTGTTTTCCCATTGGTCCATGGCATGGTGAAGAGCCTCAGAGGTGAATTCATCGCCGCCACCTGGCTGATGGTAGAATGAATAAAGGGATTCTTGATCTTTCTCTCCCCACACAGCACAGGCCCTTTGCTGTCTCTGTGTTCCCTTCTTCCTGGTGACACATCCGGTATAACTAAACCCCAGAATCTGCAAGGTCCTTTCACATGCTAAGCATCCAAAGAACTCTTCAGCTAGTTAATAAATCCTTTTCATCATAAGAGAACTGCAGAGCATAATTTCGATCATAGTTAAACATAGTGAAGTCAAGCAGAGTTAATTAATAGGCATTTTATGTTTCGTATGTCAAGTATTTTTGTAGATGAGGATGAGCCTGGGAATAGGTGTTGCTGGCATATGATAGTGGTATATATATATCTGCACCCAGATGCGGAAGAAACAAATGAAGACTGCGTACAAAGAAAGGAAAAAAGTCTGAGAAGCATGTGAAGGGAGGTGACTCTAACCTGACAGAGAACGGCTCCTCTTTAGAGAGGGGACTACGATTTATAACTGTGACTGAAAGAGGTTTGTGTAAAGTGCTGAATTGAAGGAATGTGCAAAGTACACCTAGTGATGAAAGGCGGGAGTTTGGTATTGAAAGTGCCTGGTGGGAACAGAGCAAAGCCTTGAGCATGTTTTCAGTTTAAGTGACAGGCAGGTGAGTGTAGGTTTTGCTATTTTTGACTTTCAAGGATCAATAGTATAAATTGCCAGCCAATAAAAAAAGCAGATTTAGATTTAATACTGACTTTCAAAGAGATTATTAAAATAAATACTGCGTTATTCTACCCATCAACAAAGACAGTACAACCTTATTCTCTTTTTAAAAAAAACTGAAGTCTTGATTGTTAATATTAAATTTGACATTTTGGTTAGCATGAATATCAAAATGTTCTCTGCCATAGGGGTAATAAATGTTATGGGACAGAACATATCCCTCACTTACCTGGGTAACTTCTTTGATCAATAATACAGAAATATCACATATAGAAAACACATATATAAGTTGTTGATATACAAGTCAGAAAATTACACTAATGGTTTTAATTTACATTCAACTCTAGCCTTCTATTTTACAGGCAGAAAATTTGTGCTTCCTTTAATTGCACAAGCAATTAGGCATTTACACTCTAAAAATTAAGAGAAAATGGCTGATTGTGTATGCAATCACAACTCACCGTGGCTACAAAAAATCATGCTACCAAACTGAAAACCAGGGATAAAAAGCCAACCCTAAGTCACTGCCCTCTTTGAAGATTGGAACATGTTTTGCTCATAGCTTCAGTAGCTTTGAAAGTTCTGTTTCTGGCAGATGTAAGCATTAGCCTGTAGTGCTCCTTACAATCTGAAGTACAAATTATTATCATTTAAATAAAGTGGAAATAGTGACAAATTCCGAGCAATTTTATTTTAAGATATATTGCATTTGAATTTCCTCTGAAGTATTTTAGGCCAATCAAGTTGGAAATTTATGTTAATATGAGTGCAGGATTCTTAAAGTTACATTTCCTGCTCTTAAAGCCCACCCAGAATTTGTCTCTAGTCATTTTACACCTCTTCAAATGACACCCAAATATTTACAGCCCCCAAAGCACCACAGGAATTAACTAAATATATTATGTTCACAGAAATTGTCGGAGAAATGAACAAAGGATGAGTCTATGGCATTCCACTTAAAATGTCTCCTTCGTTTATATACCACTGCATTTAGGCTGCTTTTTTCTCACTATAGTATGTAAAAATATGCTTTCTGTGTTTAATGTCTCTCTTTCAAAGTAAGAGTTTGGAAGTAAACAGAGTCCATTTGCTGATGAATGTATCAGTCAGTGTCTCCAAATAAGAGATACAGATTTTTAAGACCATTACCCAAGTTAACTGTCTTTCATGTAGTAATCAAATTCAGTGATTTAAAAAAAATCTTTAATAACACCTTTAAACACAAAAATCCATGAGATTAAATTTTGTTATCACCACACATTGAGAAGAAAAAGAAAAACCCTCTCCTAGAGCTATTTAGAAGCCCATAAGAGTAGCCAAGCAGAGCCATCTAACTCTTAATTCTACTTTACTCTCACGGTCTGATATTCTAGCCATTATTTTTGTTGTTTTTCAAAAATCCTAACTACCCTTGCACTTATGTCATAAAAAATTCTGCCTTTTTTCCCTTTTTTAATATTTGTATTCAAGACAAACAACAGGAGGTTGAAATCAGGCCATTTAAAAGAAACATCTGCTGACATTTATTCATATGCTACATGTTCCACTTTCATCATTGAATGTAATGATAAACACACATTCCAGTCAATAATGGCAATTCCCAGCCAAGCTTTACAAATGGTCTCTTTAACACCTAAATTGACAGCTCGGGAGATTTTGAGATAGAAGCTAAATATGGTACATTTGGACACTGTTTGCCTAAGTCTAGGATGTCTTGAAGACTTTAATAAGCAGACATGCGTTATCAAATGGAAGAAAGTCTTGAGTGTGCAGGTACTGGCGCAGTTAAGTTTGACACTTTTTGAGCAGATTAAAGGCAGGAAAAAAAAAAAGAAAAACCCTAAAAACAAATGATCTCTTCTAAGAGTAATGTACAGTACAACTCTGGGCCACAGAATGTAGAGAATAATTTTCTTTAAAAGAGAAAACAAATTGCATATTCTTTAAACTATAGATTGTAATTGTGGCATGCTAAAACATTAAATATTTATTTGGCCTCCCAAGTTAATTGAAATAAACACTGCTTTGAGTTTAAATTATTGCAAGAAGAATTTCATAAAATATTAAATGTGTTTCATTCATTGCTTATAATGAGTCATTATGCCAGCGTTTAATATGCTAAGGATTTCTTTCAAGACTATGCCATACATTTTAATGTATGTTCCTAATTTTCCCATAGAAGGGGATATCTCCCAGAAAAGCCAGTTAACAACATTCAAGGTAGCCCTTAGAGATCTTGTGACAGGAAATTACCTTCAGTCCCTACTCAACGACTTTGCTAGAGACATTAGGAATACCATTGTATGCATATCTCTTATGCAGGTCCCTTTAGATTTCACTTCAGATTGATTAACCTTATGACTGAATCATAGACTATGTTTTAGCCAAGCGAAAAATCACAGCTTTGCCCCGCTCCATCGTGTGTGAAGAGTTTTTCTTTTCAAAACTCTGTCATTACTGTGGTTTAAAACAGATCACTTGCTACTTGACTGAAAGGAATCTAGACGTTTAACAAACTATCTGTGAAACATAACGAGAGGTTTGTAAAGTTATCTCATATGGTGCCACCCAAAGAACGAGTCACACCAATCTATAGTTCTCTGATTAATGGTATTTTTTTTCTCTGAAAACAGCTTAAATTAAGAGACAGCTTGAAATTGCTTTTCTTTTTTTTTTTTTTTTTTGATTCTTGTTTCTCAGTGCAGGACAAATGGGACAAAATTTGGAATGTCATATTACGATGTTTTCATCAGCTCCCGAGGCATGCTGAGAAAAATAGCCAGACTATTATCGTACTATGTGGGAAAGTTAAAAAAAATTCAGAATTTGAATTTACAATGCTGTGTGGCATGTGTCACAGCAATATAAGGCACTTCTTTATTATGATGGGTTAGAACAGGTCACAAGGACCATACCAACACAATGACAAAGGTCTGGATTGAAACTATGGATTTAATGTCAGCATGGAAATTACTGGTGAGCATGCTATAGAAAAACTTTAACACCATAATGTCTTTTTAAAAAAATGAAATCGTCTCTGTCATGAATCCGTCGAAACTATTTTAATGAGATGTACCTCCTACCACGCACTTCAAGTCTCTGCCGTGCGGTAAAATTACAGTGGGTAAACCGATGTGTTTAAGCTTTTGGGCAGCATTTAAAGGAACCAGTTGATTTCTGGTATGCCATTTTAAAAGCTTTTTAAGCATGGTGTATTTGGCAGAAGTATAACCCAGACCTGCAGCAAGTATACTTGAGCAGAGTGTACTTAATGGTGAACGGAAGAGAAAGTAGCATGCACTCTCTCCCAGGCCCCCAAAGCCAGAGCGGAGGGAAGATGGGACGCCAAATAAATCTGCCAGTGATTACGCTAAAGGAAATTATGATCTTGTTATAGAAACCATTAAAGGAAAACCAGAGTTGGTATGTAAATATTGTTGCATCATTATACCACTGAAAAAAACAACCTAGTGCAACATTAGTATGTTATGCAATTAACAAAATGAAAAATGAGCTGCTTGAATTTAAAGCTTTTAATGTTTTTCAAACAGATAATAAGCATTTTCAACACCAGTGTGGAATGTAATGGAAAAGGTCTCTCTCTGAAAGAGTGACATATTTCATCAGTACTTACTATGCATTAAAGAGTTATCTACATCTGTGTTATTTGTTATCTTTGAACTCATCAAATAATAATTGCATATAAACTAAAGAAGCATGATGATAAAAAGAGTTGCTAGATGATCACGAAATGTGATGTTTGTGATGCTTTCAGAGATTGTTGGCCGGTGTGTGTTTCTGATTTTTAGTAAAATGGTTCTGATCACGAAATTTGTTTAGGCAATAGCCTATTATTAAGTAGTGTATCTAATCTTTTCAACCTAGACTTATTTCAAAACTATTAATATAATTGTTCAGAGCCATAAAATTATAAAATATAATTCAATATTTATTGACTTGGAACCAGCAATAAGAACCAGCAATTAATTTATATATCCAATTATTTTAGTGGAATCTAAAGAATAGTGTAGCAGAGTTAGTTTGTGGAAAACAGAAAACAAAAACTTTTTCAAAATATAGCAAAACATTCTCATGCACTAGATATTGTGCAAATAATATTATATAATATACAGAATATGAATTGTAACTATTCATATTATTGTGCTACTATTTATACTGAACAAAAAGGAACCCCTCAATTACTATTTGAATGTCAAAGAATTACTCAATCAAAGACAATTTCATAAAAATGAACGTACATTACCCACAATGAAACTATTTATTTTGTAGATGGTGATGAATTTTCCATATCAAGTTCAGAATCGTACAGAAAAATTCATAGGGGGACAATGTACCTATTATAAATTCTAAATGGATATAATTTACTGTAGGCACTAGAAAGTTAAAATGTTCTCTAAAGATTTCTTCAATTTAGTTGTTGCTAATTTATTCACACTAATACAGAAAAAAATACTGCAAAATTTTTCATAACAAAAAAACTGTGCATATCTCTGTGTTTTAGCTGGCATGTGGTTCTACACAGATGGTTTGGGGCTTTCTTCGCTGCAAAACAGATGGGTCTGCACTGTCCCTTCCCAATCAAAAGAGAACTTGAAAATATAGGAATATCTTTACCTACATTGCGTCCTTTAATTCAAGAAATTAAAATGCTTAGAAGTATAAATAACTGCCTATGGAAAATAATTTTTGAAATGGGATGTCATATGTTGAAATTATACAGTAACCTAGTTCATGTTTAATGCAAAAAATACAAAAAGTTTGGCTTGTATATGATACTGTTTTTAACATACAACTATTAAGTTAAGAAATTTACAACTATGGAGTGACTGTTATCATGTGTTCACCTTGCCTAAAAAACACTGCTGTTTTAAAACTTCAAGTGTAGTTAGCAGATTTCAATTCAAAGTGATCATTCTAGGGAACATCATCCATTGAACCAAGTTAGCAAACATGTATAAGTTTAGTACACTTATAACTGACATACTTTGCAACTGAAATAGAAGCTAAAGCAAAGCTCAGAGTTAACCTAAATGCTTTAAGAACTACTTTAATTAGTCACATCAGAAACTGTAAGGTCTTTTGTACATGTAATCAGAATGGTGGCCTACCTGAAAAGGTTTCTGTCACAGTGTGGAAGCGAACACTCAGGGCTATTATAAGCGCTGTCTTTGTTTTGTGTATTTTCGTAAATTTTACAAAGTAATGTGGCAGCACATGCTTTTTGCATCACTATGTGAGAGACAGACATCGTGGGCTCATAAGCTTAGAATATAGTGTTGCTTATAGGAAGAACTCCTGCTGCTTTTATCTCCAATCTACAAATAAAGTTGTCAACCTGTGATTCTGCAACAAAATTTTTTGATATTTTATAAATATGCACTCTAACAAGGAGTAATTTTTCTGAGTGCTGTCAAAGCTACAGTCAGAATTTAGAGGCTCGTTTTCATCTAGGGTATGGTGTATAAGGGTTTTTGGGCTGTCTGGTCTACCTCTACTTGCCCTGCTTAGAGTTTTTCAAAGCACTATATACATTTTATTTTACTTAGCTTCCAAACAATGCTTTATATAATGTATAACCTTTCCACGAAAGGAAGAGTGATGAGTTATTTAACACTGAACCATAAAAGAAAATATCTATCTATATATATATCTATATATCCAGCTTTATATATGCATGCATATATTCATCATATATTTACATATATTCACAACTATACATATAGAACAGTATATAGCTATATATGTAACTCTATATATCTATGTCTATAAGATAAACTATATCTTCTTTTTTTGCAGGTATTTTACCAATAAACAGAGAAAGATTTGTGCTTTGCATATAAGCAGTATATCTTAAGTTAGTTTCATCATTAGTGTTCAGAGTCTGAAAAGCAATTGAGTATTTTGTCTGTGTAATGCAAAATAGCAACTTCGCTTGTATTTTTTCAATTACATGAAAACCAGTGTCTGTCATAGATCTATGATGAAAGGTTTTGCCAGGCTGGTAAATGTAAATAAAACTGTAAAATAAATACATTCAAGAAATAAACTGTCCTCAAGCACTTCTAAATACTTTGGCAGCATCTACATAAACAATTGGTATGATAATAGCAAATAATTTTTATCCACTTTTAAAACAAGTTTCTAAAGATGTCTTTTAGTCTAAACTAGATAAAATTACTGTAGTTAAATAATAGCCACGCTTAAAACAGTGTTCCACCATTTTCTATTAACTCAGTTTTCTATTATACACACACACATATATAATATATGTGTATCTATATGCATATTAAGCTGGAATAGTTTTCCAGTGGAATATGAATTATGAAGATCTCTGACTTAACATTCAGCTAGTAAATATTAGTTACACTAGAGAATGAAGGAAAATAGTTTAAGCTCTGATCCTTAAATCAACAGAATTTTGTAGCATATTTATGAAAGCTATCCAAAGTATTGGGAATATTTTGACTGTTGAGGCAAGCCAGTAGAGGCCAAGGTAAAACATCTAAGGAACTCTGTGAGCAATTTATGGATCATTCCTGGTCTCCATGTATTGTATAGGGGGTATCTATGTAAATCCTTAGCTGTGGAAAATTTAGATTGTGCCATCACCAATGGTGCCTTATAAGTCGCTCTTTCTTTGGCATTAGGAACAGGTCTAGCATACACAAAGCCAAATAAATATTTGTACAAATTTCTTGGAAAGTTATAATGTTCCTGGACTTGTCTCTGAATTTAAAAAAATCTTGAGAACTGTGTAGTCTATGTCCAGTTTTGTAAAGCGATATTGACATGGACAGAAACTTAAATTCTCTCATTTGCCTTTTATCAATAATAAGATTATAAAATTATGTTACGTTTCTTGCAAAAAGATACTCATTGTACCAGGAAGTGAAAGCAACTCCTGCTATTTTTCCCCATTTAATCTACTGATAGTTGTTAAAAAAGTGTGAAGAAAGCCTCAGAGAAGGAATTACTGATATTTGTCTGGGTTATAGATTATGTTTTGTTTTCATTATTTGTAGCGCCTCCCTGCACCAGAGTGAGTATACCACATAGACATCAGGCTTGGCCAGAGGACTTTCTTGTCCAGTGGTCTGTAAGCCAAAGTGATTTACATCACATCTAATTTGAAGCTTTAAGAAGTTCAATGGGATTCTGCATTTCTCTTTTCTCCATATAATAGCCAAAGAGTACATAATTCTTCCCATATAAATGCTGGAATGAAAGGCATAGGGAATAGAGTAACAGCTGCCTCCAGATAACTTGTAATATGAAAAAGAAATAAAAATGTTTTTGTAGCTTCTTGAGATTCAGGGATTATTGATGACAACTGCATAGCCCAGAATAAACTGGATAATAAAAGAAATAGGAATTAATTTTCCAAAATCTACTATACCATTGTCATTTGTTTTCCTTGCAGTACTGAAAATTGAACTCCAGGTCTGGTTCATGCCAAATGAACATTCTACTATGAGTGACATACACAGAACTTTTCATTTTACTTGAAACAAGGCTTCATTAAGTTGCCCAAACTGATCTCACACATTCAATCCTGTTGCCTGAACATTTGTAGTAGCTGGGATTATAGGCATGGCATGCACCACCCAGCCTGACTTTCTTAAAATTTTTTTTCATAAGAAAGAAATTGCCTACAAGGTGGGTGAGATATGGACAGTTGAAAACTATTAACAAAGCACACCAAGAGGAACACAGTTCCAACCCTGCTACCAAGTTGCTGACAATCCAATGGGAGAACATGCAAGTACATAGTTTCCAGTCTATTGTGGAACTCTGAGAAAGGGGAGCTGGAGGGATGTGTAAAATTTTGTGCAGAGCATCTGTATAAATATGTATTATACTTTATATTTTATCAATTAACATTTTATATGTAATAAAGTATAGTACAATGTTACTATATATATATATATATATACGCACTATTATATTGAGTAGAAAGTGGACAAGCAAAGAAGAGCAATCATTAAAGTTTTCCTGGCCGGTCTGACAGTTCAGACTGAGTTAGTTCTTTTCTTTATGAAAGAAAACATAGTTTTATTTAGTGTTTCTTGAATTAAACACGCTATTCTCAATGTTTCTTATTTTGTTATTTTAATTAAGATCTATTACTTTATTTTAAAATACAAGTGTTCAATATATAAAATTTGGAAACGGCCCCCAAGGTCCTGTTTCTTCTCTAGTATGCAAAATGAAACAACATTCTAAAAATTATTACTCAAAGTGACCTTTAAACATACTGGTCATTTTTGCAATGTATACTTTTTATATAAAAATATATTCATATCATAAAATAAAGATCAGACAATAATATCATTTTATAATTTGACCTTTATACTCTAAAAAATTTTATATCATTAAATATTAGTTATTGAGCCAGGCATGGTGGTACATGTCTATATTCCCAGCATTCTGGAAGCTGAGGCGGGAGGACTGACACAAATTCAAGACCAGGTTGAACAACATAGCAAGACCCTGTTTCAAAAAGAAAAATAAATCAGAAATGAATATTAATTATATTACATTGCTATATAGAGTTCCATTTACACGCAGTGTAATGCATTTAATGCATTGCGTATCAGTGGATATTTAGTTTATTTTCATTTTTTTCTGTTATAAGCAATTCAGTGTGTATCAATGTTTATGGATATAGCTTTAAAAATAGTTAAGGTATTTCAACTATACCAGTTATCAGCAGGATATGGTTATTTCTATTTTTCTCAATTATTATACTCTCATAATTCGGTCTTCTTTACCAAGCCACACTCCCTAAAGCATGAGCTGTGGACTTCCTATTGTACTGGAGAATATCATATTAGCCTATTAATTTTTTTTTCACTCTTGAAAGCTGCTTTGACTGCCTTGTACATCTTTCTCTAGTTATCTAAGAGGTGATGCTGGCAAAGAAGGAGAATCCCAAGAAAACACAATTCTGTAACCTTATGGGTAAATATGCACATCCTGGCAGTACTGTGCTGCACTATCTGGAAGTCCATCAGCACAAGAGGATTATTTATCTCCATTAAGCTGTATTTAAGAGTGACTATGTAGCTGAGCATGGTTGTGAAAGCCTGTAATTCTGACACTTGGGAGGCTGAGACAGGATGATTACTATGAGTTCCAGGCCAGCCTGGACTACATAGGGAGTTCAAGGCCAGCCTGGAGTACATAATGAGATATTGTCTCAAAAAATAAAAACAAAAACAAAAAACCCACCACAAAATAAAAACAAAAAACAAAAAACAAAAATAAGAATGGCCATGCAATCTCCAGGCAGAAATTTTAAAGGCATCATGTAATAGTCTATTTTATTCCTTTGCTATGAAACTAGGTCTGGAAGATGGCTGTCCTGTCAATCTGGCTCTTGAAATGCACATTTAAATACAATCACAGCTGTCATGCACAGAATGTGTGAGTGAGAAATAACCTGCTATTGCAAAGCACGGAAATCTAGATGCATTTGTTATAGCACACTGCTTACTCTCTCCTGACTAACGCAAGTAGAATAGCGCTGTGTCCACTAAACAAAGGAGGTTATGGGAAGGAGTACTAGAGCAGTGGATTAATCCATTCTCCCCGGGCTGACAACTTGCTTTGTCCTCTTCAGAATCAGGAAATCTTGAGACCACCTTTTCTAAAGTTTCTTACCCTCATGGTAATAATACCTGTCGTCACATGGCATGAGAATTGAATGAAATATCAAATGTAGTACATAGGATAAGACTTGGAAAATTTTCAGTAGATCTGAGGTTTTATTTTGTAAAGTAATATTAGAACTAGTTAATTTAAATAGATATCACAGCAGTAAGAAACGGGTTATGTGAAAGATGGCTGGGTTCAAATCTCAGTGCTTCCCCTTATGATTTGTGTGAATTTGGATTTATTACATGAGTTTCTGTTTATCCTTCTTTAAAATGAAGGTAGGAACGCCTATCCATTACATCACTGTAGTGAGGTGCAGTCCACAGCAATGAACAGCAGCTGTTAGGATGTTAAAAATCAGCAGCACCCACTATTTAAAATCCTTTGAATGCTAGAAGGAGATTTGGAGGCTTTGTTTGATCTTTTCTCCTGCATACTAGATTCTTAAATTGTTGCTTTCAACTGTGCTGCTGTACTCCCAACTCAATACATCGATTTAAAATTTACAAGCAAATTTCATGAAGCATGGCTCCAGGAGTCTTCACTGATCTGACAAAAAACTCATTCAGGAAAACAAAGCTGTGCTAAGTAATGTAACATATAATTATAAAAATCTGATCATTCATTTGATTTAGTGAAAGGATTTCACGTATACTCTGAGAGAAAAAAATCCAACAGAAATGAGTCTAACAGCCTTTATTTACCATATACTGTTGACCTGGAAATAAGCTTGTGGGTTCAAGGTTCTTGCGAGTGCAGCAACTGTGATGGTTCATGGCCAGTGAGCTAGCGTTCATTGCACATTTGTTTATTGAGACCCTGAAGTGGTACACAGATGTTTTACCACAATACCTTAGCAGAATTTTCTTTCCCAATGGAGACCTGGCTGGAGACCCTCAAGTGTGAGTAACTTCTGAAAGGGACAAGCAGCTGAAACCTTGCCTCTTACAGCTCCCAAGGTCTTTGAAGTTGCTTAAAGTAAATAAACAGCGAACTGCACCAGTATCTTCATCAACAATGAAAATCAAACAACTCCACTTTCCATGCCTGTACCCATGTTCTTGCCCTAGTGACTGCTGGACTGTCAGCATGAATGGAGAATAAAAATAATTAGTTAAAAATTGTATTAATGTGTTCAAATATTTCCTTTCTCATTTTCATACCATCCAGTATTTATTCACTTTCCCTTTCATTTATGTTTTGCTTTTTCTGAAAAACTGCTTTAGAGTCATTTTTATAAAAATGTCTGACATCAATACAGTATATTCTCTTAAATGTCATTGGAAAGGAAACTAACTTAAAGGAGATGTGTGAAAAAGAGTCAGTATATGCCTGTAACCCCAGTACTTTGAGAAGCTAAGGGAGGAGGATTGCAAGTTCAAGTCCTGCCTGGCCAACTTAGTGAGACCCTGTCTTAAAATTTAATAAACAGAAGGGTCAGGAGCATAGCTCAGTGTGAAGATTGCATTCAAGTTTTGTAGAAAGAATAAGCATAAGTGCCAGATGTTAATAAAAATGTAAAAAATTGGTAGAAGTTTAGTTTCTATCTTACAATACTATTAAACCTTGGGATTCTACTCTCATGACATCAAACATCAGGATGACAAAGAGAAAAACAAAAAAGCACCCAACATCTCGTCCAGTACCTGAGTGTGTAGAAACATCCATGGTTTGTATAAATAATGCACAATTAAAAATATCATGTTAATAATATGTTTTAAACATTAATGATTTCACTTCTGTTTAGAATTAGAAATAAGTGGAAATCACGAGAAAATCTAAAATATTGAAAAACCATTAAGGAGGAATAAATCTGTAGACATGGTAATTTCTTGGTTACCAAAATAACAAATTAGGTTTAGAATGACTTAAAAATTCCCATGAAAACAAAGCTCATCAGAGCAGAATGCCTTCCCATTGAGAACAAACACAGTGGTACCTATCAAAAACAGAGCAGCAAATATTTTCTGCTTGAGGTATTAGCAGGTAAAGTGTGAAACAGACAAGATAAAAACTAAAAGGACAGGAACCAAGAGGAAAATGAATGATACAATGAAAAATTGCAAAGCATAGTGGTACGTATGGGCACTTAGTAACAATGCTCAAGTCTAGGTAAGGGCTATTAGTGAACCTGGTATACACTTAACCTGGAGAAATGGTGGTGGGAGGTCAAGGGAGGTACCGTGGGGGACTTTGAACATCAAGTCAAAGAGGGAGTTCTGTTCTAGAGACAGTGGGAACCACAGACAATTTGTGAGCAGGGACTGACATAGCAAAGCTGTGGCATGGGAAGATTGATAACCCAGCTGTGACGTGAAAGAGGAAAGTGCACGCAGAAGCTTTCTTGCTTTTCAGATGACAAGGTGCCATCAAGACACAAAGGAATTGGGGAGTTGTTAGCAGAAATCTTGTAGTTTCAACTTTTTCTTTTAGGCTTAGAAAAATGTGTTCACATTGCAAAAATATAATGTTCAACATTAAAGGGTTTTTTTATTACTCTCTAACAAAAATTGGTTGTCCTTTTATAAATCTTCCCTTTACAAGAAAGAGAAACAAAGATTTCCCTTGTAGATAGTAACACTATCCAAAGCATAAATTATATAATAATGTAAAGTGTAAGGTAAGAAACTACTATATCCTGAAAAGACTTACTTGATCTCAAAAGCATGAGTTATACAGCAATATAAAGGTGTAAAGCAAGGAACTGCTGAAAAAGACTTACCTATTCTCTGCCCTACAGTGTAAAAGACAGAAAACAAAACATAAATAGTGTACTACGCAATTCCATAGTAATTAGGAAAGGTGTACAACATCAAACTTACATAACTAGAGAAGCAATATATTATTATAGGCTATTTTCTTTCTAAAGGTGTCTCAGGTACATGTACCAACTTCCCATGAGGAATATAATCATTAGGTCCTGCAAACATGTACTAATAAAAATAAAATTAGAAGAGAAACCATCTTGCTATTTCAGTTAAAAAATTGTAGTTGTTCATTCATACTGTCCTCTGGTATACAAAGTTAAATGATAACTCATAGTAAAAGTCAAATGAAACACCAACATATTTCCTACAACTGTCCTGAACATAATTCTGACACTTTAAAATCTAATAACTATTGGCTAAATTCAATGGATACGTAATATAATCTTTACCTTTCTTAGATAGCATCAAAAGAAGCTGAAGCATTTTGAATCATTAAGCAGACAAATACAATTATAATCTCTTATACCATCACTTAAAACATGTTTAAATTATAAGTGCCTTATCTGGATTTAAAAGGTATAAAATTCTAATGTAACTGAGGTAAATGTCATTTCTTTTCAATTTGTAACTTTCCTGCCTTTCAGAAAACTCCACAAAGAAATGTTTTGTCAATTAATAACATAATAAATTTGACTTGTGATTTGAAGTGTTAAAACAAAGGATGTTTTTCATCGCAAGGAAGGCAAGAGGATTTTCTGCTGCAGTGTTTCAGCACTTTTTCTCAGTAAAGAAATCTTATCTAATCCTGTTTCATCCTTTAAAACTGCCTACACACTAATCTCAAGGGACAAATTTAATACTTTGCAACAAAGAGAATATATCCCTTTTCAGTGTGAATGGAGGAATTGTCAGGACACCAGTGAGGTATGAATAACATTATAATGCTGCCATTTACTTGGCAAAAGAAAAAGAAAGTTTCTTGTTGCAACCCCCAAAGCAGGCCTTCTTCTTCGGGTTAAATTTTTTGACCCCGGGTATATCCCCAGACACCTATGTTACTGTGCTATTTGGGTCTCCCACCTCTTGCGAAATAAACACTGAGCAAATCTAAGTAAACAGTTTGTTTTAGTTGAAGATAGAAAGACTCCATTTAATCGAGTTTTGATGATAGATGTGCTCCAAATGGTGCAAACAACTTTGACATGGTAAAATAATATTGTCTTATGGCATGTGTAACACTCCATAAAGAATCTTAGCTTAGCACTTTCTGAGTTTACAACATTTAAGTGAGAAAATGACAAAAGAAAGCCAAACTGTCAGAAACAGAAAAACCTTTAACAATCCTAAAATACAGCCTAAAATTCTCTTCTTCATTCACTTGATGTGGGGAATAGTCTTTACAACAGAAGGAAGGAATGAGAAAGCAGCCGCACTTTGTCCTGATGAAACTTTACTTTGTTGTGGTCCACTGCAAAAAGCTGAAAGTGATACCATACTCCTACTTGAGCGCAGATTATTTGATGAAGCTGAGGGCGAGTAGTCAAAGCAGGTCAATGTGTCACAAGAAGTAAACTCTAACGAAACAAATCCTTCACTTCTGTTTTGCTTACTATAACCACTTATGGATTATATTACGTAAAAGTACACTGTCTTTAAATCTATGCGTAGAATTTAAACATTCAGCATCTTATAAGTTTCTCTGTAGCACATTTGACCCATTTGAAGTATTCATTAGAAAACAATTTTCAAATGGTAAAATATGTGTTACTAACTCTATAGGCAAACATTTAAATTCTCTTACTTTTGCAACAATGCTAATCCTTCTGCCAACTCTTGGTAAAAAAAGTATTTTATAGAGTCTTACTAAATATAATTATGTATTCATCTCATAATGCTTAAAAACAAACTTTTTGACATATGAAGGTAATTTGATTTAATCAATAACTTTCTGAATAGGTACTACTTTGAATTCAAGTGACCAAGTAGTCCTTGTTATTTTCAAGACAACAGTTTCCTTGAGAAAAGGATACAAATCTTATGCAATTTCAAAATAATCTGTAGTAGAAAATGGGGTTTCTTGGATAATTATACACTATCTTCTGGGATTTTCCTAGATGTTCTCAGAGTTATACTATCAGTTTTAAATTCAGAATATTTCTGAATCCATAACAAGATTAAAAAAGTAAAAATGTCAGTATTCTAATATTAGTAATAGAAGTTACATGCTTGCCTATGCAGTTTTCACTAGGAATTTATTGTATTTTCATTTGTATTTGCAACTTCTTCACATCTGAATTTTGGTTTTATGCATTTAAAGGTTTTTATCTTTTTCTCATAAATTCCAAAATCTTTTGGACAAACACTTCACAAAAATATATAAACAACTAGTAAGTTCGTCAAATAATGCTTACATGTATTAGTCCTCAATGAATGACAAACTAAAACTTTGAGGCTCTAAAATTACTAAAAGTAGACAAGATTGAAAGTGTAAAGTGCTGCAAAGGATATAGAGTAAATGGTTCTCTTACAAACTCTTGGTGGGAAAGTGAAATGATACAACCATGTCGAAACCATTTGGCATTTCTTTATAATGCCAAAAATACACCTAACATATGATCTAGTAATCTTAGAAAAAGAAAAAAATAGGTCCACAAAAAGATTTGTTCAAAACTAAAAAACTCAAATATTCTTCAGCAGATGCATACATAACCATTAGGTAACATAGTCATGCGATGTAATACAGGCAGTCCTAGGCTTACCCATGATTCAACAGTGATTTTTCAACTTTAAGATGGTGTGAACATTATACTCATTCAGTGGAAAGCAGACCTCAGGCTCTGGGTTTTGAACTTTTTTCTAGGCTAGCAATACACAATAAGATGCTCTGTGCTGATGCTGAGCAGTAGTGAGCCACAGTTCCCAATCAGCCACACAGCCCTAGGGTTAAACAATCCATGCTCACCACTGTGTGTTTCATGAAGCTGTGGTGCTCAGCATGTAAGGTGTATTTCATGCATTGTTGCCTTCCAGTAACTCCACTGTCAGCAGGTAATCTCATTGTAAGTCAAGAGCATGAGTGCTACTCAAAAACAAAAAGCAACAAATTGCTCATACATATTACAAGTTGTTAAATCTCAGGAATATTATGTTGAATGAAAAAAGCTAGTCAGAAAATACTATGTATTTTTGTTCATATAAGACTAGAACTTCTGGGCGTTGTAGTGCACACCTGTAATCCCAGCACTTGGGAGGCTGAGACAGAAAGATGACTGTGAGTTGAAGGCCAGCTTGAACTGCATAGTGAAATCCTGTCTCAAAAAGACAAAAAAAGAAGCAAATCCAAAATAAACAAACAAAAAACCTCAGGAAAAAAAAAAAAAAAACAACAACAATGACCAGCAAAACCTCTAGATCAAGCAAATATAACCTGTGTTAGCACAAATTAGAACACAGGTTTCCTTGAGAGATTGACTTGAAGGAGTATGAGGGATGCATGTAGGATGTAAGATTGCCATATACCCTACATAAGGTTGTCATTACAAGCATGTATTATTTTTCACTATTTTAGTTTTTTAAGTGTATATTCAAAACCTGCAAATTTTCTTGTATGTAAATTATAACTCAAAAAATTGAAAACAATCCTATTTCACTTTCTCATTGATCTTCAGATAAAATCAAGCACCTTGAATAAATTTCTTCCATTTTATTCTCCATTTCTTTACTTTCACTCAGCTTTAAATTATTTTTTCACTATTGTCTTAGTTTTCTCTCATTGCTGAGACAAAATACCTGACACCCAGGTATTAAGGAAGGAAAGCTTTATTTAGCTCACAGTTTGTGGAGGTTTCAGTCCATACTCAGCTGGCTCCAAGGCACAGTGGCACACGGCACAGTGCAACAGTTCATGGCAGTGGAAAACAGCAAAAGCAACAAGAGCAAAAAGGGAGGAGCAAGGAAGCAAGCCCCTTTCCCTCCCTTATATTGTATGTAGATGACCCGCCCCGGGGAGGGGTGCAGCACTCACATCCATAATACCAGCATTGGACCATGGATCAATCATAAACTCTAGAAGCCCACCCTCTGACTGCATGAGGCTTTGGGGAACATCTAGATACAAACCATAACAACTACAATAATGCCTCTACCCAAATGCTATCATTTCTGTCAAAAACACTCTTTCCTTTGAATGACTCCACCTGACTCAAGTCTGCTTTCCTTTAGGTTTCAGACTAAACATCACCATCTGAAAGCCTAGTAGGTCAGTTATGTGCTGTGAACATGTATTTCCTTAGGGTGCTCTACTTTCATGAAATTGTATTTAGTAGCTCTTAGGAATGCTTGCTTACATTATCTTTCTTTGCATAAGCCATACACTCTGGGTGTGGATGTTTATTTTATTCTTTCCTAAATACTTAGAGCCAAGTGAAGTGCTTGGTGCATGATATTTGAAAAATGATGTGTCAAATCAATCAATCAACCAATCAATAATTTTCTGACATCTCACAATCAATTTTACCATTCTTCCTTTCTATTCTATTTTCTCTTGCATAATTCTAGTCTGAGGCCTCACTATCTCTTACCTATGCCTTTATAACAAATTCCCAACAATTACCTCAGCCTTTATTCTCTTGCCTTTTGAATCCAGCATTCATATTGTCACAAGAAACATCTTCCCAAAATATCTGCTAGTTAAATCGAGTTATTTTCTCTCGCTTCAATATCTTTAATTACTCATTAAATCAACTTAAAACTTGTGACACACTTGGTCTGCTATGCCAATTGTCTTGACTACTTTTCTTCTATCATTTTTACTTTGTCTTCATCTTTTGCTTGAACAGAAAACCTCTTATCTGGTCTACACTCTCAGCACCTTTCCCTTCTACTGCAGCCAGCACAGAATAACAAGCCTTTTCTCCTCCTCAAGTAAATGTGATTCTATCTCTTTAAAGTTTAAAAACTTTTATTTACCTGCTAATATCTTCAAAATGAGATTTGTTCCTTATCTAGGAAGAGAAAAAGACCTTCTTTAATGTGGATTTTAAAAGCATTTGTGTACACTGTTCTTTATTTTTCCAGCAGGACTATTTCTCTATTCCTCACCTATACATCCTCAGTGAAATATCACATCTTTAGCAGCTTCGTACAAGTTCCATATTTGGTTAATATTCCTGCTAGTTTTTTATGCTACCCTTGGCTTAGTTTATATTTCTGCTGCAACCTTTCCATGCTGTATAATGATTTTTCTCTCTTTTTGTGTTCATTTCTCTTGTTACAAACATGTTCCTTTGAGGAATGCAATAATGTGTTATTATGTTTTTCCCTGCAGTCAGTATAAAACCTGGGATAGAAAGATGATCAATAAATCTCAGTTCACTACTGAATGACAAATCCATACCATTTCTGAGTACTTTCAAACATCTCAGGAGAGATGTTTCTGCTTCTGTGGTTTACCCAGCCTGGATAGTTCTAATTCTGTAGTTAGTGAAAATATACATCTCTTGTAAATTTATTTATTTAGTTTTTTTAATGGAGTTTCTTTTTTATTAATGTATGATTGTGAATTTCTTTTTTATTGGCATATATTTGTTGTGTGTAGTAATTACTTCCATCTTGGGGCATAGGTACATATACATGTCTCATTTTAATGATTTTTACTCCCTTTTCCCTCCTCTACCATCTCCCCTCACTCCCTAGATTCCCAAAGTTCTGGTTCATCTGATTGCTTTCGTGTGATCTTCTTCCCACCTCTTGCATAAGAATTATGCCTTCCTGTGTGTTCTCCAGGTGGCTGTGACTTATTTATCTGTTACTTAGCTTAATAAATACAATAATGTGAATTGCCTACATGGCTGGCTGTAGGTATGCCTGGGGCTAACTGTACAGAATGTGGCTTGGTAACTGTCATTGCCAAAATCACAGTATAATGGAGAGATGTACTTGTAAAAATATAGATACACTTCAATCTGTTAAATGCTATAATCAAGTAAGAATAAAATGCTACAAGAGTGGAAAGCTTGGAAGAATTAATTTGACATGATTCATAGGCAATGATTCATAGAGTGATTGAGATTTAAACAGGTACTTTGAAAAGGCACAGGAGTTTCACAGGCAAATGGGTGGTTGTAAAGATATTCCAGGCAGAAGAAACAGCCTTTATAAATGCATAGCATCATGAAAAAGGATTCTGGCAGTCAGTTCACCCTCTTTTCCTCCACAATGTTTTGTTTTGTTTTGTTTTGTTTTGTTTTGTTTTGTTTTGCTTTGTTTTGTTGAGACAGGGTCTTGCTATGTGGTTCAGTCTGGCCTTGAATTCACTATGCAGCAGAGGCTGACCTTGACCTTGCAGCGATCCTCCTGTGTCAGCCTCTGGAGTACTGGGTAACAGGTGCATTACTACACCCAGCATGATCTTCTAAACTTCTTGTCCAGGCATGTAAGACTTTTGAACTTTAGCTAAGAACTTACTAACTCTCAGTGCTGTTGACTCCAGTCCGTGTCTCCAATGACTATATTTTGGATTTGGTGTTATCTAGAAGTGTAAGCATTCTACAGTTCTAAACTGTGCTCATATAGTCACACTTATCCCATTTAATTTCACTATACTTACTTTCTGTTCTTGTTGTGACCTTATGACTCTTCAGATCACATCACTTGTCTTTGGGCTCCCCTTCTGCTTCAGTTGATTTCTGTAAGGAAATTGTATTAAAAGAATGGCTTCATGTTTTTGGAAAAGAAGAGCCAAATCCTTTATAGTGAAGGTTAGTATAAATAATTGAATATTGTAGTGTTTTATTTTGGAGCTTGCTTTTGCCATAGTTAGGTTTGTCCAAGGTGGCACCAGTTGGAGAGCCTTTGCTTTTGCGGTTATACTCATAAAAGTCTGTGGCCATAAAAAGATGATTCTGTAGTCCAGAAACTGGCTGGACACTGAGCACTAATAGCTTTTACACAAGCACAGTTAGGACTTTCTTATGCTGCCCCATGGGGAGTCATACAACCAGTTGAGAAAGTGCTGAATTAAAAATAAGTACTCCATATTAGATCAAATTTGTCTCACTTAGCTGGATGATTCAATGAGCTTCCAACCTTGGAAAACAAGGTTACACACACACACACACACACACACACACACACACACACAAGTGGCAGAAGTGTGAATCAGAGAAAAGATAAATAGTTCCTAATTATTGGGAAGCAGAGCAGGGCAACAGACCCAAAAAGCAAGGGACCGTAATAGCTGTGGTATGTAACACCCAAGTTCATGCTTTCATGATGCACCCAGACATAGCCATAGATGTGCTCTAATAATCCCTGACAAATGAAACTAACACAATCAAATTTAACCACTGCATGCCACCTGTTGTCACCCTGACAGGCAACCATGTCTTCTTAGGCCATTTAACCTTCCAAATACAGAAAATAAGAAGTTAATAATTACACCTAAAATGTCATAGTTATCATGAATGCAACAGATAACACAGTTTCACTTTCCCCAGAATCAAATGTTCCAATGTTTTCAAAAAGTCCGAGTCAAAATGTCTTCTGAGATTCAAGGTAAGTTCCTAGGAAACTAAAAAAACAAGTTACCCATTCCAAATATAAAATGCTACAGGATAAACAGTCTCATTCCAAAAAGAAGAAATAGGGGAACAGAAAAGAATTGGACCAAAGCAAGACGGACACCCAGCAGGGTAAACACTCTGTCCTTAACTCAGTGTTTGGCCTGTGGGGACATGATTGTGAGCTATAAGTCCCAAAAAGCATTGTCAGTTGCTGCCCCCATGACGCCTTTTTTGGGCTGGCTCTGCTTGGTGCTTGCAGATGAACTTAGCAAATGTTTCACGCTCCGGGCACTTCCGTCATTCTGGTGCCTCCACTGTACATGTAGCCTCATTCCCACAGCTTTACACGCTTCCCTCTCAGGAGCTCCTTGCCTGGCCTCCCAATCATTTTTTTGTAATATGGGTGGGAGTCTTCCAGACGCTATAATTCTTGTTTTCTGCATGCCACTACAATGAACAACACATGGATAATGTTAAGGAACGCTATCGGTGGGAGTAGTAGCCCCCGACCTGCCCCCCATCCCTTAAGCCTGCAGTGTTTTCTGAGTGTTTGGATGGCTGTGCTCAATGGAGTGAATTCCTGGAAAGCCATTCAGTGGAGTGAATTCCTGGAAAGCCATTTCTTAGGAAGCCCTTTCTGAGAAAGGACCCAGGGACTCTCTTCTCATATGAAAGGTTTATACTTTGGTATCCTTAAGCTTACATTAGGGGGCTGATTTCTGAGTTTTTCTCAAGGCATATTTCTTTCTGTCCTGGTAAAAATCCTGATTTCTTTTTAATGACAATAATTTCTTTACCTATTTCCTCTTTTTTAAAATTTTAAATAGAGTAGTAAATGAGAAACAAACAAACATAGAAATAGAACAGTAACAGCATACCAGTATCACTAACAGAACAATTTTTTATATTCTGATCGATCGTGCATGCTTGTGTCTGGTGGTCTGAGCAACTGATTTGAAGGTAATAATATGCAATGGAATTACAATGGTGGATCTCTACTGCTTTATTGAAGAATTATTTTCTTATTCCCTATAACGGTTTGAGCAATCTTTCATTCTTACCTATGCCCTCTTAAACCCCAAATTTATATATGGTTCCTTCTGGGGTGGAATTGAAAATCATCAAGTTTTTCTATTTTCTTTTTACTCACAATTCTTACTACAAAGCTGGATAAAAGAAACTAGTGCTACCCATTCCTCAATTTGAATGTTGGGTTGCTTTTGAATTTCCTTCACCAGAATAATTAGCTTACCACCCATAATATCAGACACCTGCAAAATTTCAGGATATAGGCAAAATATAGGCAATTTTATTTTGACAGAGTAAAGAACACATAGTTCTAATCAAATTGCCAATGAATACTTGTTCTCACTTGAAAACTGTGGATGGCCCACTGCTGGCACTCGTAACAGTATTCTGGTCTAATTACCCATCCTGCTCTTACAGCACTTAGGGTTACTCTGGTCTGCATCTCCAAACCTTTTAAAATTCTGCCACCAACCAATTCCAAAAGCTTCTAAGTCACATGGCCAGAGGCAGTCACAGCAACAAGCCCAGTTCTCTGGTACCAATTTTCTGTAGTATTCCACTTCCCATTTGTGGAACACAATATCTGATACAGCTTACAGAAGCCTAGGTTTAATTTGCCTTGCAGTTTCAGGGAATTTAGCACATGACTGGCTCCAAGACAGCAACAGACAAAAGGGCACAGAAGAACAAAGATGCTTAGCTCATGGTGGCCTGGAACCAGAGCAGAGGAATAGTGCCAAGGAGGAAGGGGTGAAGCACCAGAAATAGTAGTCTAGGTCACACCTCTGTGAGCCACCAGGCACACCCAGAAGTGTGCTCCATCAATCCTCCTGCAGCTTCCAGGCCAACTAAACTGACACAAGCAAGCTTAACCATCTGTCTTTCTTTGTTACTGGGATAAAATACATGATATCAACAATTCAGGGAAGGAGAGATTTATTTGGGTTCACAATTTGAAGAGGTTTAGTCCTTAATTGGCTAGCTCCAAGGCAGAGTGATATAACTATGGGGTATGCAGATGAGAAATAGCTTATGGCAGGGTAGGCAGGAAGCAGACAGCAATCAAGGCAAGAAGGAGGGAGATACACTCTTTAAGGCCACATCTACAGGGGCCCACCTCCTCCAACCAGGTTTTCTAATATGTACCATTAAAGCACTTTCCAAAGTCATATTTAGCTATAAACTCATATACTCATGAGCATCACACCCCTATGATCCAATTATCTCTCCAAATTCCTACCTATGAGCATATGGGGTTTTGGGGGAACATCTGGACATAAACCATAGTACCATCACAATATGTGACCCATATTGTATTTTGTATTGCTATTGTTTTACATTCATTCATGCTATATGTCTTTTAACATTTGACTGGACTGATGTACTCCATCAAATTATATCAGTGAAGAATAAGCTACACTGTCTATGTGAAAGGATTATCTTTATTTTAAAAAGAAAAACCAGTAACAACTAGGAAGACAAAACAACGCAAAAACAATAGAAAAGATACAGGACTTCAAAACAAGATGATAGGAATTAATAATGGTTGTTGTATTACTCACTTTCAGGGATCATTTCTATAGTGTGGAAGGATCTTTAAAGTTAAAGTCACTTTGCAAAATACAATTTAACTTTCAAACATTTTATTTTTATGACCACATTTTAGCATATATGATACAGCCCTCCCAAATTCAATATTTCCAAATGTTTTTAAGTTTTAAAAAGCACTGCACATTGCCTGAAGTATTTGTCAGTGGAGTTCTGAGTAAAATCACTGTCTTAAAGCAAAGATTTTAAATTCAAAAAATCTTATAGTTCACTTGAAATATATGAAATTTACGTGAAGTTAAACCCAGTTTTAGGTGAATAATGCTAAGTTGCAAGATAAACATATTGTAGGTCACTGCTTTGTTACTATATAAGTTATTCCAATGCATTATTATTGTTCCAGTTCCATGATGGATATACAAAATGGAAAGTGAGATGATGCTAATGAGAAAGGAAAGGAAAAAGAAAAGAAAGAAAACAAAGACATGCAGTTTTGGACTTAAGTGGAGAGAATAAACATGGCTCTGGGTATTAAAAGACAGAACAAAAACAGGAAAATCAGGATAAGGCTATGATTACTTGGGGGGAGGGAGATAAATTTACCATGTTAGTTTGTCATCACAGTAAGTATGTTAAGCTAGCAGGGTTAGCTCTTTTCTGTTCCGCTTGGCATCCGCTGATCCAACTCAAAGATTTGGACTGGAATCCTCTGAAGGCTGGCATATTCATTCATCTACAAAATGCCAGCTCTCACTTGAGATCATGGTGTGGTTGTTGGGAAGAACATCTATAGGGAGATTTTCCACATGGCCCTGGTTTTCCCCACAATGTAGTGGCTAGGCTCCAAGGGCAAGGTCCTGCAAGCCAGGTAGAAAGCCCACCTCCCTTTATGACTAGCCTTGGAAGTCTCAAAAATGTCACTTCTGTCACATTTTCTTAACCAAGTAGTTACAAAGTTATATCCTGACTCAAGGGAGTCACACCCTGCCTCTGGATTTGGAGAAGCACTTCTCTGGAAGAGCAACTGGAAATATAACTCTGACCATATTTGGAAAATACAATCTGCTATACCCATAAAGACTGCCAACAATTTTAGCGGCAAGGAACACATTTTGTTCTCTTGGTTGAGCTAGAGCTGCAGTATAAAGGGAAATACACAAGCTTTGTACTTCTACATTTAATTCTGTACATGATTTGAGAAGTGAGATTTTCATCTCCAAATGTCAGGCCCATTTCTGATTCTTCAGTGAAATAGAAAAATTTGTCACTTTTCCTGTAGTCAAAATATTACCTATATATGTAAGAAAACTATTATTCTAAATGTATTGCATCCATATTCAATTTAAATCTTCCAAACCCTTTTTTCAACTATTGTCTTCCTGGTTTTTCTTATCTTTCTATACAATCCATGGAGCCAGTATCCAAACCCAGATGAATTTTATCATATATGTTTTAATGGCAGTATTATCCATAAATTTTTCCTATTTCTCTGTTTTACTGTGTACTTTACCGATGTACAACTTTAAATAAATATTCTAACTATGCCTACAATTCTATTCCTTTGTAAACTTAAAACTTTTGTCTGCATTTTGCAATTTGCAAATATGTATATTCTCCAGAATAGAGGAGATGGTTCGTCTCCACGAGTGCTCATATACAACTGATTTGCCCCATCCCCAGATACTTCTTTTATATCCCCTCTCCATTACTCATTTCCAAGAAATTTGGGCATTTTCCTCCCCAACCTAACTTCCACTTCCTATTACCCATCAGCATGAACTGATGCTAGATCTGTGGTGTATTTCCAGCATGGTGTTTACCTTTCTATCAGTGCAAACACGGTAGCTTCTTTAATCATCCCAGTTGCTCCTCACATGCTTCACTTGAGCTATTTCCAGACATATAAACCTTCTCATGTTACCCTTTTTAAGAATAATTATAATAAATTCTCATCACTTTTTGAATTAAATCTAAAGTTTATATCACTTCTAACAGGACTCTAAATTTCTATAGTCTAACTTTACAGCTTCATCTTTATATTTCTGGTGTTACAGCAATATCCCTCAATTTTTTTCTACTTCAATATGTGTAGTATCAGACTCCAAATCTTTGACAAGGATGGTGACTTTTTAACTTTTCCTGGTAACTTCAATACTCCTTTTGATATTTCAAAATGTACATCTTCCAGGAAAACTTACTAATGTTACAATTTGAGTTGTATGCCCCTATCTGGCTGCTACAGAAGCTGGTGAAAGTGTCTACCAATCAAAATATCACACACTGATCATTACCATAGCTTGCTAGATTATTTAACTGTAGGAACTGTACCTCATAGCTCTTGTTTATGTAGTATCAAGAAGTTTGAAAGTTTCTTCCCATTATTGCAGATTGACAAGTGTTTTTCAATGAATGAATTAATAGATTATCCCACCAAATATCTTATCCTTTTTCTACTTCAGCTAAAGTATTTAGTAAGCTTCGTTAAAATTTTTCTCTGATTGTACCTTGTAAGTTTTTTCAAAATGTTTTTTAAAAAATATTTCAATATGTATCTGTCAGGATAAAAAATTGGATAATAGATGCAGGGAATAAGGGGCATTCAAGAGTAAATATTTATTGCTCATGCATCTTGTTTGGTCCCTTGTTTTGCTCTACAGTTCTTATCTGGTCTTCCTCTATATGTCCTCTATAAGGGTTGATAGTATAAACATGGGTGGACATATATTCCTGTGATATGATGTTTTCAGTTCTTCTGGAAAAATACCCAGAAGAAGAATAGCTGGGTTGAATGGAATCTCCAATCCTAGTTTTTTGAGGCATCTCCACACTGATGTTCGCAGTGGTTTCACCAGTCTAAATTCCCACCAACAGTGCAGAAGTGTTCCCTTTTTCCCACAGCCCCTCCGACATTGGTTATGGGTTGATTTCTTGATGATAATCATTTTTTCTGAGGTGAAATTAAATCTCAGTGTTGTTTTAATTTACATTTCTTGAATGATTAATGAAGTTGAACACTTTTTCAAGTATTTATTTGCCATTTATATTTCTTCATCTGAGAAGTGTGCATTCATCTCAGATGCCCATTTTTGGATTAGGTCTTTGAATTTTGGAGTCTTGATTTTTTTTTTTTTTTTTTTTTTAGTTCTTGTATGTTTTAGATAGAAGTCCTTTGTCTGAGGGATAGTTTACTAAAAATTTTCCCCAAATTTAATAGTTTTTTTTTTTAACTCTGTTGATGGTTTCTTTTGTTGTGCAAAAACTTTTCAATAAGATGAGATCTCAGTTTTTGATTCTTTGAAGGGTTTCCCTTGCTGGTTGGTTTTTGTTCATGGATTCTGTACCTACCCTTATGTCCTGAAGATTTCTACCTACTTTCTCTTCAAGTGTTTCTGTTTTAGTACTTAGACCTTTGACCCATTTTGACTTTAGTTTAGTGCATGGTGATAGACATGGGTCTAGTTTTAATCTTCCACATGTGGAAAGCCAGTTTTTCCAGCATCATTTATGAAAGAGGCTATCTTTCTTGCAGTGAATATGTTTGGTCAGTTTGTCCAAGACAAAGTAGCTGAGTGTGTTCGTGGTTGTGCCTGCATCTTCTAGTTTGTTCCATTGATTTTCAGGTCTGTACTTTGTCAGTACCTCATTGACTTTATCACAGTAGCTTTGTAGTATAATTTCAAGTCAGGGATTGCTATGCCACCTGACCTATCTTTGTTTCCCAGGATGGCCTTTGCTATTCTGGGTCTCTTCTGGTTCCAGATGAATTTGAGGAATGTTTTCTCTAGTTCTGTGAGGTATGCTAATGGTATTTTAATGGGAATTGCATTGAATCTGTACAACAATTTTTGAAATATGGCCATTTTTTGCAATGTTGGTTCTACCTATCCGTAAACAAGGAATATTTTTCCATTTTCTGAAATCCTCTTCAATCTCTTTTTTCAAAGTACTGTAATTTTCACTGTATAGATCTTTTACTTCTTTTGTTAGATTGATTCTTAAGTATTTCAATTTTGGGGATGCTATTGTGAAAGATGTGGTTTCTCAATTTCTCTGTGGGTGTGATTGTTGTTTGTACAGGAATGTTATGAATTGTTGAGTATTGGCTTTGTATCTAGCTATGCTAATGAATTTGTTTATTAATTCTAGAAGTCTTTTGGAATTTAATTCTTAAAAGTGTACGTCTCTAATGAGAAGATGTGAGTAACAGGGATATTATGTTATTGCAGAAGACAACAATCACTATAAAAAATTAAATTTCTTGTGGAACAGAATCGAGAGCTAGATGTAAAAATAACATTGGGACTTTGCCAGAAGAGGGGGGAAGAAATTTCATAAAGAACAACTTCTTATTTTTTTTTTCATGGGCATTATTTAATCACATAAATTACCTAGAATTCTTTATCTGGAAATTTGCAGACATCATTCTTAAATGGGCCCTGATATGGTGATTGGTGCGTTACAAGTGAATTACAACAGTAAGTAATTCAGAATCAAATCTCCTTTGAAGGCATAAGTAAACATATAAATAACTATAACAAATTAAAGGGGAGCATTATGACTTTGATTTGATTGACAAAACTACCTGATGCTTTGTCTCCAGGGAGACATCATCAGATAGGGCACAGATTCTTCCCTGCAAATTAGAATTGCATGCTCAACTTTGTTCTGAATCCTAATTAACTTTGAAATTTAAAAATGATTTAGGGAGATGGTTTAGATTGATGACAAGTAGAGCTATTAGTTTTTACCACAAAGTGGGATATGTTACAATCTATATGGAATGTTTGATATAAGCCAAAATGAAACTGAGCTGTCAGAAAACAACTAAGTTATAAAATAAAACGATGATGATCTCATATATTTGGTTACCAACTTTATTTCTTTGCTTTCTATATTTTTGTCATTTCATTTTTGGCTTTATTTAATATATTGTACCCATGTAGCTTTAGGTATCTTTATTGCCAAAACTGTGTTTATATTGTATAAAACAAGTAACAATGAGCTATTCTCTAAAATCAGGGATAAGACAAGTGTGCCCACTATTACCACTTTATTTATTTATTTATTTATTTTTTTGTCTTTTTGAGACAGGGTCATGTTATGCAGTTCAGGCTGGCTTTGAGCTCACTTTGTATCCCAGGCTAGTCTCAAATGCAAAGGATCTTCCTGCCTCAGCTTCCTGAGTGCTGGGATTGCAGGCATGCACCACTAGCTGCATGCCTGGTTTATCACCACTTCTGTTCAATACAGTATTAGAAATGTTAGCCATAGCAATCAGGCAAGCGAAAAAATAAAAGGGATATATGTAGGAATAGAAGAAGTCAAACTACTACTACTATTACGATTATTATTATTAATCTGCAGATGACTTGATACTTTATATACAAGACTATGATGTCTTGCATTTAGATGTCCCTCCAAAGCCTCAGGTAGTTATAGGTGGAGATTTTCAAAGGTAGTTGAATTTAGGGTGTTTGATGCTAGAATTAAATGTGTGATACTGGAATTAAGGGGGTTATTACTGAATTAGTCAACTGATGGGTTTGACGTAGCTCTAGGTGTGGAAAATGGGAAGGCTCACCCTGGGTGTGAGTCGCACTGGCTATGGACAGGTAGCCTGGAAGGGATGAAAGGTAGAGACAGGCTGCTGCCACTTTGCTACTCTGCTGCTTCAGTGCTTTGCTGCCTTCCAGGAACTGTCGCCCCTCTTCTGTGTGCCACCCTGCCTTGGAACCAGCCAACTGTTAACTGAAACCTCTACAAACTGTGAGCTACAATAAACATTTCCTCTTGAACTTTGGGTGTCGGGTATTTTGTCTTAGCCACCAGAAAAGTAACTAAGACAAAGACATAAGAAATTTCATCCAAAAATTCTTAGTATTTGTAGCTAATTTCAGCAATCTAGCAGGCTACAAAATCAAAACACAAAAAATACTGCCATTTATGTACGCCAATAGTGAACTTGAGGAGAAAAAGTTTAAGAAAACAAGACCATCCACAAAAACATTAAGAAAAATTAAATACCGAGGAATTAGCCTAACCAGGGAAATGAAAATCCTCTACAACAAAAACTACAGTACTCTGTAAAAGGAGAGGAAAGAGGCCATTAAAAAATAGAAAGTTGTCCCCTGTTCCTGGATATGCAGAAGTGATATTGTCAAAATAGCCATAGTCCTAAGACTGATATATACATTCAACACAGTCCCAATAATTATACCAATATTTCTTACAGAACTTGGAGAACCACTCCTAAAATTCGTATTGACCCAGAAGAGACTCAGAATAGCAAAAGCAATCCTGGTCAGCAAGAGTAAAGCAGGACTCATCACAATACCTGACTTGAAGTTATATTACAAAGCAACAATTATATAAAAAGGTGTGCTGTGGCAGAAAACAGACACATAGATCAATGGAGGAGAGTAGAGGATACAGAACAATTGCCAGACATAATCAACTATTTTGTCTTCAACAGAAGGGCCAATAATATGTGACATAAGAAAGATGGTCTCTTTAACAAATGGCGCTGGGAAAACTGTCCATCTACAGGTGGAAGATTGAATCTAGAACCATCTCTTTCAACACATGATAAACTAAAATCAAAACAGATTAAAGATCTACATGTCAAACCAGAAACGAAGAACTTACTGGAGGATAAAATAGGGAACAAAAACTCTTAAAGTCATAGGTGTAGGCAAGAACTTTCTAAACAGAGCTCTAATTGCACAAAAATAATAGTAAGAATCAACAAATAGAGTTCTAGCAAATTAAAAAGCTTCTGCATAGTAAAGAAAATGACCAGTAGGGTGAAGAGGCAACTTACAGATTGGGAAAAAAATTTGCCAGCTGTTTTTCAGAAGAGTGGTATCTAAAATACAGAAAGAACTAAAAATATTAGACCACCCAGTAGAAAAGACCCAATAAAAAGTGAGCCAGCAAAATGAGTAGAAATTTCTCAGAAAAGGGTAGACAAATGGGTAATAAATGTATGAAAAAAGGTTGAACATATCTGGCCGCTAGAGAAGCACAGATGGAAACAATGCTAAAAATTTAACCTACACCAGAAATAATATCAATCATAAAGAAAATAAATAATAACAATGGTGGCATGGCTGTAATGAAGAAGCAACCCTTCTACATTGTTGGTGAGAATAAACAACTATAACCACTATGGAAATCATAATGGAGATTTCTCAAAGAGCTAAAATTAGAAAGTCTATTTGACACAGTTATTCTCTTTCTAAGTATCTTTCCTAAGAGAGCTAAAGTCATTATATTACAGTGATACATATATGTCAATATTTATAGAAGCGCAATTTATAGTTTATAAATCCTGGAAGCAGCCTCTATGTCCATTGACAGACAAATGAATAAAAAATGTGGTATTCCTTTCACAATATCTAGTGTACCTTTCGGTTTTATTTACTCTTTCAGATTCTTACACTAGGGAGACAATACAGTGTTTACACATCTGATTTATTTTACTTATGAGTATAGTCTTTATCCAGTTGTATCCATTTACTTATAAAAACTTTGAGTTTATCTTTTTTATAACTGAGTAATATTCCATTGTATAAAAATACCACATCTTTTTTTATTCATTCCTCATTTGATGGTCATTTGGGTTGTTTCCAAGATTCAACCATTACAAATTACGCTGCTATAGACATGGGTGCACATATATCACTGTGATCTGATGTTTTCAGTTCTTTTGGAAAAATGCTCAGAAGGGGAATAGCTGGGTTGAGTGGAACCTCCAATCCTAGCTTTTTGAGGAATCTCCACACTGATTTCCACAGGGGTTTCACCTGCCTACACTCCCACCAGCAGTAGGGAAGTGTTCCCTTTTCCCCACAGCCCTTCTAGCATTTGTTATTGGTTGATGTCTTGATGATGGCCATTCTTTCTGGGGTGAGAAGGAGTCTAAGTGCTGTTTTAATTTGCATTTCTTGAATGACTAATGATGCTGAATATTTTTTCAAATATTTATTTGCCGTTTGTATTTCTTCATCTGAGAAGTGTGTATTCATCTCAGGTGCCCATTTTTGGATTGGGTTTTTGAAGTTTGGGGGCCTGATTTTTTCTTTGTATGTTCTAGATAGAAGTCCTTTGTCTGAGGGACAGTTGGCTAAAATTTTTTTCACAATGCATGTGTTTTTTTCTGTTACTCTGTTGGTGATTTCTTTTTTTGTTTTTCTTTGTACTGGGAATCAAAGTCAGGACCTTGTGCTTGCCAAGCAGGCACTGAGCTGCTGAGCTGTCTTCTTGGCAGGCTATTTCTTTTGATATGGAAAACCTTTTCAATAAGATGAGAATCCAGTTGTTGATTCTTTGAAGTATTTCCCATGCAGTTTGGGTTTTGTTCATGAACTCTCTGCCTCCCTACCCCTATGTCCTCAAGATTTCTGCCTACTTTCTCTTCCAGTGTTTCTGTTTTAATATTTAGATCTTAGATCCATTTTGACTTTAGTTTAGTGCATAGTGATAGACATGGGTCTAGTTTGAATCTTCCACAGGAGGAAAAACAGTTTTTCTAGCACAATTTATTAAAAAGACTATCTTTCATCTAGTGAACATTTAGGCCCCTTTGTCAAAGATAAAGTGGCTAAATGTCTTTGTGGTTGTGTCTATTTGTTTATTGAAAGGAATAGTTAATGCTTAAATTTTTTGCCCAATTTTGAATGCTTATATCCAATAATCTTAACAATTAATTTGAAGACAACAATATGCAATATAACAACCATTGGTGAATTTCTACCATCTTGTTTAGTGAAGCTCTGCATCACTTCTAACGTTCACTATTATTATTTTTTATTCTCTTTAATGGTTTGATCAATCTCCCATTCTTACATCTGTTAACCTGAGCAACTTCTTTGAAGATAACAATATGTAAAATACAACCACTGTTAATTCCTATCATTTTGTTGTGAAACACTATATCATTTCTGTTGTTTTGTTTTTGTCTACGTTGTTTTTATTTTGATTTTTTATTCTCTTTAAAATAAAAAAATATGATATATATATGTAATGGGATATGCTCAGCTATAAAAGAAGGATAAATTTGAGAAATAGGTAAGAAAATGGATACACTGGGAAAACATAACGTTGAGGCAAATAAATCAGACATACAAAATTAAATACCTCATGGTTTCTCTAATTTAAATAAGGTGAAGGACAAATAAAGAGCAAAATAAAGGATTTATGGAAAGTAACAGGGAAATAAATCTTTTGCAAGTGGGAAGGGAACTAGGAGACTATTGGTGAGCGGATGGAAGAAGGGATGGAGATGTCAGAAGAATTAAGGTATGTCATGTAGCTATACCAAATACTCATAAGGATTGTAAACATTATGTGTCATAAACACAAACTACAAGTAAAAATAATAGTGAAAATGGGAAAAAGGTATTTACAACTGGAAGGAGAGAGAAGGCTGAGAAATGGAAGGGGACTGAAAGGAATGCAGACATGTACATGTCCACCTTCTTCAAATCCTTGTAAACTTCATGTAATGTGACAAGTAATAATAAGAATAAAAGCAAACGTTCTCTGCTTTTCCCTAATAATTTTTATGGAAATTTTCAACAGTTTGTCATTTCATCCATAAATACCTTGGTATCAATCCCCCAAAACTAAGATCTCAAAAAAAATCATACTATTGCTATCACGAGTAAAAATACTTGCTATTGTCCCTTTCTACCATCCCTGTCTGATTTTATCTGATATCATAGCATTCTTTTCCTTTTCTCTCTTCTTCCCTAGGAAATGAGCCTTTTTATAATTGTGGTTGAAACCACATAGAATCTAATGTTTATTTTTTGTCTGTTCCCATGGCACCTGAAGATGTCAAGGGAACATTATTCTAAATGATACATTAATCCAAAGGGCACACTGCTTTTATTTACTTATTCAGAGAAGATATTAGTGAAACAACAATGAAGTCCATTCAATCTTTAGTTTTTCCTGGAGAGAGAGGTGATTAAAACAACAACAGCAGTAACCACAGTAGCCACAGCAGCAGCAGCAGCAGCAGCAACAACAATAGCAATAACAATAACAATAACAACAACAACAACACTCTAAGAGTTAGCTCATTTTTAGACCTTGCTCTCTAGGTTGCTGTACTCTGCCATTTATATGTTCAAGAATCATCACATTCTACAGCTTGTCTCACTTATAATAAACATGCGGAATAATAGTACGAGCAGAAAATACTATGATTCAAAGATAGTCGAAGGACATTTGATAAAATTCTGTAACATCTGCATTATAGCCCAAATTCTGTCCAGCTGTAAATGTATTTTGTGAGTTCCTTATATTCTCTGTAAGTTTTCTTCAAAGGACAAAAAAGATGGCAGATAGCACAGCACATTTATTATAGTATGATTATGAGAAATGAATAATCTGGAAGATACACATGAAAATATATTTTTCTTTTTATTTACCATAATACAGTGGGAAATTCCATAGCCAGAAACACACAGAAGGAGCAATGTGAAGGAATAATGTGAAAATTCTGTAGCCATAAACACATAGAAAGAACATTCCATGTACCCATCCCAAACTGCAATGGATATTAATTCATGCATATCATCTTAGTCATTTTCCTCATGGCTGAGACATAATACCAGACACACAATTTAAAGAAGAGATTATTTTGGCTCACAGTTTGTAGATGTTTCAGTCCATAGTTGGCTGCCTCCAGGGCAGGAAAGCATGGCATAGGGGCATAACAGAGGAGAGTTACTCAAGGCATTATGTCCAAGAAGGACAGAGTGCAGAGAGGGGTGAGGAAGGGATGTTTGGCATTCCTTGCCATCTCCCCACTAACCAGTGACCCAACCAGGCTGTACCTCCAAGACCACATTTTGCTTTAAACTCATCCGTGGCCTAATGCATCTGCTGATGTCTACAACCCCCAGATAATCCAATCATCTCCCCAAAGCCATACCTATGAACATAGAAAACTTTGGGGGAATGTTGAGACACAAAACATAATGGATATAAATTTTATGGCTTTTCTATTTCTGTCCAATTTTCTCTCCACAATTATTTAAATAAAATCCTCAAAATTTCATTTCATCCATAGAACATTCATTAGCTTTTATCTCTAAAAACTAAGATCTCATTTAAAAATCATAGTATCATTATTACAAGTAAAAATAGCCTAAAGTAATAACTTAATACACTAAATAATTATTGATCAAATATAATATTCAAATTCCCATATTGGTAAATAAATTTTTGTAACACTTTGTGTAAATTAGTAAAACTACATGCCTAAAAGTTAGAAAGAAAAAAAATTGCTATTGTAAAATCATCCTATAAGAGCAACATTAACCTGATTGATAAACCATGAAGAACACACATTAAAGGAAAACTCTAGATCAACATCCTTGGTGAAAATAGATGAAATACCTGAACCAAATGTTAGCAAACTAAATCCAATAGTATATTAAAAAAATTATTCGTTGTCAATCAGTTGAGGTTCATTGCAAGGATGCAAAGATGGCTCAACATGTGCAAATCAATAAGTGTATCATGACATATCAATACAAATACTAGACAAAACACTGAATGGTCACCTCAGTACATAGCAGAAAAGTCATTTGATAAAATTCAGTATCTCCTCATGATAAAAATTCTTATCAAATTAGATACTGAAGGGAGATTCCTCAACACGGTAAAAACCATATATAAGTTCACAGCTAAAAACACAGAATGGGAAAAGATGAAAGCTTTTTCACTACCATCTGGAACATGAAGAATGTGCACTGGTATGACTTTGTACCACATTGTATTAGAAGGACTAGCCAGAGCAATGTGGCAAGAGAAAGAAATAGAGGATTTCCAAATTGGAAAGGAAGAAGACAAATAGTTACTTTCTGCAAATGATATTATGAAATATATAGGAAAACTCAGGGACTTCCCCAAAATGGAACTGTTAGAAACAGTAAATTCAACATGTTTCTGGATACAGTCAAAATACAAAAATCAGTGGTGTTTCTATATACCAAATGAACTATCTGCAGAAGAAACAAACCTCATTAACAATAGCTACAAAAGGTAAAAATACATAGAAATAAATTTAACCATAATACTTTACAATAGTAATGAAAAAATTGAAAGAAATTGTATAGGATATGAAAAATGGAAAGACATCTCATGTTCATGGATTAGAAGGATCAATTTTGTTAAAATGTATGACATTATGTTGAAAGGAATGTCATATTTTAAAGACAAGATCACTTGTCTCTACAGGTTTTTCAAAATATTTTTAAAAATTTATAACTGTGTTAAAGTGGTTATTTTGTAAAGTACAATGATAATGAACTTGATTTTTTAAAAAAAATTACAATTAGCTACAAGTATCAAAGAAGCAAAGTTATCTAGAGTAGTGTATGTAGAAGCTCTTTGTACTTTCTCTGTTGGGAAGAAACTGTCCAGACTTTTCAAATTTCCTTATTATATATTTCCTTTTTTTGCTTACATATGGAAAGATATTGATAGTTGTGTTTACAATGGGGGTCTACAACAAGAAGTTGTAGACAATATTTTTAAACAATATTTTAGTGATTTAACAATTTTTGTAAATCATTTTCAGGCTTCTGCAGCTATAGATTCTTACTGTGAATCCCTTGCTTGCTCATGCATAAGTGTATTTAAAATACCAATTATACAGGTTTAGTATTTTTGTCTGTTAGTGTTTCATATGGGTAACCTTCTGGTTGAGATGTTAAATAGTGTTTGAGTATTGTAGATCTGAAAGTTGGAAGAAACTTTAATCATGTGTAATTGATCACAAGGCCTAATTTGCAGTAACTATTGCAGTTTTATTTAACAATGCCTTGCTGCTTTGTATACCTTAACGTTTAGGTGTAAAGATTGTGTATTTAACAGGGAGCCTCAGTATTTAAATTGACCAAGCTAATGTTACAGCTACTTTGAGGTGGCCAAATGTAACCCAAAAGCCTAATTAAAGTGGTGCAGTTTTGTATAACTTAGCATCAGTAGTTCAATAACTTTGGAGTGCCATGAAAAAAAGTGGATAAAATGGTCATACTACTCTTGCTGATCCATAGATTCAGTGGAATTCATAGCAAAATACAAATGACATTCTCCACAGAATTAGAAAAGTATTCTAAAATTTCTTTGGCACCACAGAATTTAAATAGCCAAATCAATTTTGAGTAAACAGAACAAAGCATCAGGCAATAACTGATCTGACTTCAAAATACACTTAAAGCTGTTGTAATCCAAACAGCATGTTATTAGCATAAAACCGGGCACATGGGCCAATAGTACAGAATACAAAGCATTAAAGTAAATACACTTATGTATAGCTAATTGATTTTCAGAAGCTAAGGACACACAGTAAAGAAAATGCAATCTTCCTAGTGAACAGTGCTGTGAAAACTGGGCATCCAAATGCCCAGTGAATAAAACTAGAATGAAACTGGACCTCTATCTCTCACCAATTTCAGAAATCAACTCTCAATGGGTTAAAGATTTAAGTGTAAGATCCTGAAGCTTTGAAACTACCAGAAGAACACATAGAAGATATTGGAATGGCCAACAAGTTTTCAGACAACACCTTGAAAGGATAGGAAACAAAAGTATAAGTAGAAAAATACTCAAAGTCACTAGCCATAAATGAAATGAAAATCAAAATGACAGGCAGATATCTCCTCAGTCCAGTTAAAATGACTCTTACCCAGAACGCACAAAATAGGAAGCACTGGTGAGAATGGAGAGCGAAAGGAATCCTTATGCACTGTTGGGGTCATGTGAATTAGTTTAGCCTTTGTGAAGAACAATATGGAGTTTCCTCAAAAGTTTATTTTTTTTTTATTTTTTTTATTTTTTGGCTTTTCTCCGGTACCGGGAACTGAACTCACGACCTTGCGCTTGCCAGGCAGGCGCTTTTTGCCGCTGAGCTAAATCCCCAGCCCCCCCTCAAAAGTTTAAAACTATAGCTATGATATGATCCAGCAATTCCATGACTGGCTGTTTCTTCAAAGGAAATAAAATCGGTATGTCCAAGAGGCACATCCACACTCATGTTTATGGCAGCTCTATTCACAGTATCCAAGAAATGGGAACTACGTAAGTGTCTGACCGATGAATACATGGAGAAAATGCACAGTGGAATACTCTTTAGTCTTAAAGCAAATGAAATCTTGTCATGTGTGACAATATGAATAGAACTGGATTAATTATGGTAAGTGAAGTAAGTTGGGCACAGAAAGATAAGTACTACACGAACTCTCATATGGTGAATCTAAAAAAGTTTGTTTCATAGGAGTGGAGAGTAGAATGGTGGTTAGTAGAGGCTGGAGAGGGTATTTAGAAGATGAAGGACATCAATGGCTACTAAGTTGTAATTAAATTATAGTAAGAAATTCCAGTGTGCTCTGGTACAGTACAGTGAGTATATAGAATGATAATATACATTTCAAAATCTCATAAAGAAGGAAATAATTACATTTACCATGACTTAAACAATACATGATATACCTGCTTTGAAATATAAAATACCTAAAATATATGCAGAATTTTATGTCAGTGGAAAAATGAATTTAATTTGAAGATTTTAAAATCTTGATAAATCATGTAGCCATAAAAAACATAGTCCCTCAGACATGTATCATATTTGCTTCTTTTGACAAGCTGAATAATTGGTATACATTTAATTATGTATCTATTTTAGCAATATGTTAGAAGTTTGGTAATGGTCGTTTGACTAATTTTGCCTTTAGCAAACTTGCCAGGCAAGATGAACTGTACCTGCAACAAATTTTTCCAACTGCTATTTAATTATAAGGTTCCAGTTAAGTTGCCTATTACAACTATGGACAAAATGAGCATTTAGGTTATTGCTATGTTATTCTTCTGCTTGTCTGTAAATTACTGGAGAATAATTTTCAAAATTTATGAGGCAAGAAAGAAAAGAAAAAATCATTGTAGCAATTTGGAACAAATGAAGTAGAACAATACTCTGGAGACATTATATATAGTTAGCGCTATTATGCTAAGTGAAATCAATATATTTACATTGTTTTATGCAAGATTTATCATGTTTCATTATGAAACAATGAAACACAATTAATAAATTGTCAGTTCATTTTTCTTTTTTATTTGAAAATGCTACAGCATATTTTAGCATATCAGTTTTAGAGTAGCAAATAACTCTAATGTATAACATTAATAAACGGTGATAGACTTTACTATAAATATTGCATCTGTTGCCAAGAAAAGTTATGTACAAAAACAGAACATTGCAAACAGCAGTTGAGTAATTCTTTTGGTAGTACAGACATTGGCCTTCTGTATCATTTTAAGTATCTCTGTACTACTTGACCCTCTGCACTTTGAAAATATTGTTTTTATACATCAACAGTTTGCTGGGTTTAAGAGGCCAACACCATATATGTGGTGTTGTGTGAGGCCAGAAAACCAAATTGAGCAGTTCTTTTGTGTTTTACTGAGCGAGAGGAGAAGATTACTGAGGAGTAACTGAGACAAACCTTTCATGTGTACTGTTTTTTATTCTTCGATTTTTATGAAGTATAACTTTAAAAGTCAAGGAGATAAAATATTCAGAGGTAACACACGAAAAAACCCGTCAACTAATTCCATGAAAATAATTCTCTTTTAATATTTTTGATTCAAATATTGTTACTTGAAAATAAATATGTGAGTAATAAAATATATAGGAGTTTAAAATATATTGTTTTCTAGTACTGGTTGGCACGTCAAAGCAAAAATTGATTTTATTTAACTGATTTTATCACATAATTATGAGAGTGCACTCTGAATTTTCCACTGATTTAAATCTTGTTTATGTATTCTATGTTAATTCCAAGGAATGTGGGTTACTAGGAAGTGCATGGACACCACAAAATTAGAAAACCAGACCTTATTATTTTTTTAGAAAATACACGACGTGGGAAACGTTTTATTCTACAAGACTCAAAGGCCTCTTCTCTTTAACCCATTTCATGAACTCTATTTTAGACAAGATACTATTTCTTTTTTACAAAACAGTATTATTTTTTTCCTGTCATCTTTTTAAAAATTAAAGTTTAAAAGAA
Organism: Chinchilla lanigera; assembly: GCF_000276665.1. Lineage (NCBI taxonomy): Eukaryota > Metazoa > Chordata > Mammalia > Rodentia > Chinchillidae > Chinchilla > Chinchilla lanigera. Next base: position 31,129,843 of record NW_004955409.1, read on the forward strand.
ATGTGGTAAAAGATTATAGTTTTATTTTATATAAGAGGACACAGAATATTTTCTATTTTATTTAACTCAAATAAAAATGATCCAAATCTGAATCTCAATTATATTTTCATTGATTTAGCAGATATTTAGGTTGACATATAGTATTACATATTATTTAGTGTTTGAATATCAAATTCCTGCAAGTTTTGAATAAAATAGAGTACATGAAATGGGTTAAACAGAAGAGGGCCTTGAGTCTTGTAGAATAAAACTTTTCCCATGTCGTGTGTGAATGTGGTTAGGCAGCCCTTGCCTCCTTGACTTCCAATTAAACATTTTCCTGTCTTACTGGGTTGCTTTTCTAAAGGCCTAAAATTCTCAGCGAGAATAACTTATTTACTGTGAAGTTTTTAAACTCTATTTAAATTACAAACACAAGTTAAAAAATAACATGGTAACTTAATCGTACTAAAAATCGATTTAAAAAAAATAAAAGTAGATTTGCATTCACAAATATGAGCAAGTCAGTAACTTTCAGATTAGTCAGGCAGGGTTGGCTTATTAGATAATGGTGGGAGGAGGACGCATCCTGCTCAAGGATTTTTGCCTTGACAGAGACAACCTGAAGGCTTTCTGCAGCAGACATACATCCTCATACGAAAAATGTGCGAAGCAAGGGTAAGTTCTGAGAAATTTGCTCTCATGCTTGCCAATCCCAATCATGTTCAGTTTTTTTATTCTTCTTGGCTTTTGTTTGGTTTCACATATTCTGCTAAAGAAACAACTTTGAAAAAAAGCAGAAAAGCAATTTTTTCTTTTTTTAAAATTAGTGCATGTCTGTATATACTTTTGCATTCATATATATATTTGTACTGTAACAAAGTAATTTTACTTACCATCTAAAATATGCCTTTTAATGGCAAATTTTTACACTATATGATTAATGCATGTTATTTCCATTTTATTAATAGTTATTGTTTTAGAACACTGTTGCTTCTATTTCAAACTCAATAATGTTATCAAAACTTTTGAAATATCTGAAGAATTTGTGTTTTATTTTTACTTTACTCAAGCAATGTTGGTTTTAATTTAAAACTTTGAAATTTATTTTAAAGCATAATCTTCTGTAGGTTGAGCAAGTCATATTCCCTAATTCGTAGCATTTTCATCATTACTGATACCTGCAAGACATTTCTTTTATTTAATCATTTATTATATTTTGTCCTCATGTTGTATTTTAATTCTTCTCTCAGTTCACATAGATTTCAGTCTTATGTGTTTAATGTGTATCTATTTTAGTATATGTTCTTCCAAACACATATATTGTTTATGCTAATGTGTTTCATTTATCTAAATCACAGCATGCATATTTCACAGTTTCTTAGTTTTTGAAATGAAGTGATCTATTTTTATGCTGTGTGTCACTTTGTATACACCTAATCTGTTGCTTTTTATTGCTGATTAATACAGCATAGGGTATCAATCACACTTCACCTGTCTCTATTCCCACTGCTTCAAAGCCAGGATGCCTACAGTTCCCTGTCACAACAAACACAGTACAAAGAATGCCCTTACACATGTCTCTGATGTGGTTTGAGAATTCCTTGGGATATAAATCCCCTCAAGAGTGTAGTTACTAGGTCCTAGAATACAGACACTTACTCTCCTATGTAGAGTCAGATACTGTGACTTGAACAAACTTTACTCTCACCAGCCAGCTTGGCATCTAATCCATGCCCACCAGCATCACTTGTCATATTCAGCATTTTCATTTGTACTGATCAGTTAGGTATCAAGTGATACTATATTGTCTTCATTATCATTTATCATGTCTCTGTAATGCCTTAATTAACTTCCGTATATGATTTTTATCTTTCTGGTACTCACTTTCTGCAAATGGACTTTTATAACTTTTGCCTAGTATTCTATAGGAGCACTCTTTGCTACTGTTGTTGGTTTACAAGGTCTCTCCATTGTTCTAAAATTAATTGTTTGAAAGTATTAATTCTTCTATTTGTCTATCAATATTGTTGGATAACTCTTATATTACTCAGATTTCTTACTGCTTAGACAACAAATCTGAATCCTGTAACTTAACAGCAGAAAGATTTATTGAAGCTCATGGTTTGGGGGTTTCAGTCCATGGTTGTGTGGCTCCAAAGTATAAATCATGGTGGAAGGATTGGGCAAGAGGGAGGTACACAGCCCATGGCAGCAAGAAAGGAAAGAGATGAAGGAAGGGGGTGCAGAGAGAGAGAGAGAGAGAGAGAGAGAGAGAGAGAGAGAGAGAGAGAGAGAGAGAGAGAGAGAGACCTGGGAACAAGAATACACCCTTCCAGACCATGTTCCCAGTGATCAACCTCCTCCAGTGAGTTCTAGTCTTCTAACAGTGTATTCATCTATGAATTCATCTACTGATAAGTATAACATCCCTATGGTCCAAGAACCTTCCAAAAACCCCACTTCTGAACACATGAGAATTTGGGGGTATATTTCTTTTCTAAATGATAACATTTTGTCTTTAGTCCATAGAAGGCTCATGTGCATGTTATTATGATATATACATTTAGTCCATCTCCAGAAGTGATCACATTCTCAACAGCTCCAGCATTGCTCAAAAGTCAAAGTTCAAAGTCTCATCTGAGACTCAAGACTTGACCCTGTGAATTGCTAGCCCCTGTAGAAGAAAGAAGGTTAAAAATATCCAACATACCATACAATGAAACGGATTCCCATTCCAAGAGAAAATGGGAAGGAGGGGGAAGAATTTGAGCAAATCAAAACCAAAACCCCATAGAGCAAAAGTTAATTCCTCTAGCTGAATGTCCACCAATAAGAGTATGTTAAGGGCTTGTACAGTCTCACTTCCATGACCTTGCTGGTTGAAGCCCACTTGGCTTATCTCTTGGGCTGGTTCTACTCACTGCCTGTGGCTTGTCTTGGTAGATGTTCCATGTCTGTGGTGTATCCATTCCTGAGTCTCCATTGCATCTTCTAGTTCACTCTCACAGCTTCAAGCATTGCTTTCTCTTGGACTCATTCCTTGGCTTCCCATGCTGTCCTTTGACATTTCGTTAGAAACCTCCCTGACCCCACTACTCTTGCATTCTGCCTGCCTGAAACAATTAGCAACCCATGGATAATACCAAGATCCATTGTCACCTTGAGGAGTACCTAGGGCTACAAGGAGCAGAGCTAAGTGGACTCTAAATGCCAGGATAGGTCAACTGGGGCTACATTTCCCTGGTATCCCTGAATAAGCAATGTGCCCTGGGGATCTCTTCTCAAAGTAAATTTTTCAGAGGATTTTATTCTTTTAGACTTTTAAGCCTGTTATTGGTACTGTCTGGTTAATTCCTAAAATGACTTCAAATAATCTTTACTACTTTTTCCTAGTAAAAAATATTTGTCACTTTAAATGGCCCAAATCTTTTCAGCAACCATGATCTCCTGTCCCAGGGTTACATTCACTTCCGGATTTGCCAAACTGCAAAATTTTCACATCTTTCTGCTTTTATTTTTTTGTTCCTGATTCTTATTGTAGATCGGTTAAAATTAGCCAGCATATTGGGCTGTCTTGAAATTTCCTCTACCAGGATAATTAGTCCAGCACTTTTAAATTCAGACTCCTAGAAAGTCTTAGGATGTGGGGAAAAATATAAACATGTTCTCCGGCAAATGCTGTACAAATGACCCCCAGTACAATTCCTAGTAGAGTCCTCATTCCTATCTGGAATCTCATGAGACTGGTCTGCATTTTTATCAGCCTTCTAGACTGTTGTACTGTCACCAGGATTATCCATCAAGCTCACCTTACAGAATTTTTATGTATTCTCTCTCTTGCTTCTCCAAACACTTCTTGCAAGCCAGCTTCGAAGGCCTCTAAACGTATGATACAAATTTTTCATGTTAGTCAACTTTCTTTTGAGACAAAAACCTGACTCCTGTTACCTAAGGAAGTAAAGGTTTATTTTGCCTCAGAGTTAAAGAGCATTCAATCAATGGTTGCCTGATTCCAAGTTAGAAATGGCATGGTAGAAGTGGCTGGTGGAAGAAAGCTGCTCAACCCATGGTAACCAAAAAGGAGCAGAGGAGAGGACAGGAGAGGAGGGGAAAGGATAGTGGAAGAGAAGATCGGAGGATAGAGAGACAGAGACAGAGACAGAGAAAGAGAATGCTTGGGATTCTTCCAGGTTATACTCACAATGTGTAATCTTGTCTAATTAGGCCCCACCTCCTAACAGTATATTTAGCTATGAACTCAGCAATAGACTAACATATTGATGAGTATAGTGCTCCCATGAACCAATCATCTTCCAAAGTATCACCTCTGAGCACATGCAGTCTGGGGGACATTTTAGATGTAAGTAACCACAGCTCTTGTGCCTTGCTTCACATCCTGACAATTATCTTTATTCCTTCTATTAATGAGACAAACAGATTATGCAGGTTTGACCCGACAGAGCTTTGCATTTGCTGTCACTTGCTTTCCATCCAAAAGATTCAAGGTTGTATAGATTGCCTTCACCAAACTGACTAATTGGAAATAAATATGGATATGCTTCTGATAAATGCTTTCCTCTTTTGTATTAGAGTGGGCAATTCTGAGGCATATTCTACAGGGTTCCTCATAGGGTCTTAGAAAAGATCATGTGCAGTTGATTGGAAAATACCAACTCACTTGAGAATTTCTCTTAAATGACTTTCTCTTTTCCCCACTTCACTCTTCTCAGACATTATAACTATTCCCTGAGATCACTTCCCAGAATAAAATGCCAATGCTGAAGTCCTTTTCTCTGCTCTATTTATCTTTTGTTAGAGGTGGCACTTGCAATGTGTCATATTCTCTCACCAGGCCCCACCTCCTAATGGTACATTTAGCTATGAACTCAGACTAATCCATATGATGCTATAAAGTTCTTAGAAAGCAGACTCTCTGGGTATGATCCTAAAATAGTATCATTCACTAGTTAGTAGTAATGATCTAACAGTTAGTAGTAAGAGTGAAGATGACGATTTCTGGACGCAATATCATCATTACAGCTTACATATTAATTGGTAAGATTGTTGATAAAGCAGAAAGAGAATGCCAACAGCTGGCTATGAACTGGTAGCATATGTACAGTGAAGGGCAGGCAATAATAGTTATGAAGATGCTGAAGTTAGCGATTTTTGTTTTTGGTTTCAAGTACTTTGAAAAGTAAACAACAAGCTCAGATTAGCAGACAACCAATTCACAGTACAGAATGAAAGATGACATCAATGGAGGGTTAGACAGATTCTTACTTCATTCATGCATGAGACAGACTGTTACCAAAAACCGGGACCAGGCTCAAATTGTAATGGTAGCAGAACTACCATGCAAAAACTTGATACACCCCTGTGTTAAAGTTAAGGCCTTAACAGGATTATTATGTGACCAGACTGCCTGAGATATGAAAGCATGGGTGGACATGTTAGAAAACCATAAACTTTCAGACACTCCTGAATGATCAAAGATAGAAGCAGCAGCTCCTTGGCTACAGCCCTTTCTCTCCTGAGGTACTGAAGAGATCTCATCTCAGGCAGGCTTTTTCAAGGTAATGCTTCTTCTTTGCAAGATCTCATCTTATTTCATCACTGCCAAACCAGTAAAACCTGATGGCAGCACAACCTCAGTAGGACAATGTAGAACATTCTGCAGCAGAAAATAAAATCAACTTGAAATCATTGAAAGATCTAACTAGTATGTGCTGTTAGCAATCAGAGTACAATAGTAAGAGTGAGACATTGTTTTTTACATAAGGAAAAGTGGACTATAAAGCTACCTAGAGGAAAGTGTTGATGTATAAGTAGACAAAGCAGCCGCTATATTTGTGGAGAAATTTTTTCTAGTCATTATGAAGAATTGTGGTTGCAGAGACTGGAACATGTATGCATAGTACACAAGATATTGGTGCATCCTTGGTTTTTTCAGTGCTCAATGAGAGTTATAAATGGGAAGTCGAGGTGACTTATATTGTAGACTTCATTCCAGTGAACTCACAGCCAGAGAAACTTAGCTCAGGTAGTGAGGCCAAATGAATAGTGCTAATTATATTCTAAGGACAAGTTGACCTAACAGAAATTATTTTCTTCTTAAGTTATGTCATAGATACTTGCAAGACATTATCTGATGAGTGCTATGATGGACTGGATTTAACGTAGGTGAAAGTTTAACTAAATGATACTTACGTTGTATGACTTACCAATTGTCCATTACTTTGTTTTTGCTTTACTTTTGCTTTTACTTTACTTCGATGACTCAAATCTAATTTCTAAAGCTTCTGAGTGATTCCTGGTCCTGTCTGGAATCAGTAAGTGTAATTTTTTTTTGACATAAATCACAGGGCACCATAATGCAGATATGGTGAGTACTATGGTTTAGATATAAAATGTGCTCTAAAAATCTCCTGCATTCATGGGTAAGACTTTTGTGAAGTGATTGGATCATAAGCGAAGGGTGTGCTATACTCATTAGTGACTTGATTCATTGGTTAGTTTATAAATAAATGTGCTGGTAGGAAGTAGGTTCTGGCTGGAAGGCATGTGTTGCTGGAAGTGTGACTTCGAATGGCATATCTTCATCCCTAGTTCTTCATTTCTCCCTCTGCTTCTTATCTTCGATAAAGCAGAGAGACATTCTTTTAGCATGCCCTTCTATCATGACATTCCTGCTTTAGAGCCAGCTGACCAGAGACTGAATGACCTCATAACATGAAGCAAATCAAATTTTTCCTCTATGTAGTTATGAATATTGAGTGTTGTGTCCCAGTGGTGGGAAAGCACACTAATACAGAAAATTAATCCTACAGAGGCAGGGTTATTGGTTTGACTATATCTGGTCATGTGGCTCAAAAGCCTTTGGAACTGGTTTGTGAGGGGGCTTTGGAAAAGTTTGGAGACACTAGATAGACAAGATCTCAAATGAGGTACACAGCACCTGGTGCAATTTCTTGTAGGAGCTCAGAAAACCAGAGTGCTGATAGGAAAATGGAAAGTAAAAGCCAGAATCATGACATTTTAGTTGAGAACAAGGATTCCATTAGCATTTACATTAGATGCCATGTATGTTACATGCTGGCAGAAAATTTGTCTATGTTTTTGCCCATCTCCTGAGATTTTGCTCTTGTGATTAGGACAGTCGACTAATTGATCTGAGGGCAGAAATTTCAAAACAGCCCAACATTCTGGCTGTAGCATGGGTACCACTGGAGCTTTTGGCCAGATATATAGTGAGAATCATGAGCAAAACACAAAGACAAAAGATGTAAAAATGTTGCCTCCTGGCCAGAAAGGAAGTGTGTGAAGAGTTGGGCATTTTTTGGATGAAAATATTAGCATTAAAAAAAGCCAAATACTTTACATCAAGATAATAAGAAAGATGCCTGAAGGCAACTCAGGAAATGGCATCACCTCAGGAAAGGATAGGATGTAAAAGGGTAAACTCTTTTGAAAGTTTTTGTTTTGAGAAGAGAGCAACAAAGGTTTCCCGCTCACTCAGGGCCTCTTAGAGAAGCATTCCCCCAGTTTCATCCATCCAGTACTCAGAGAACACCACAGGCATAATATAAACTGTTGGGAGAACCTGGCTTTTCTATCCCTCTGAAACAATTGTGGGGTCAGGGAGACCTCAATCCTAGTTTAAATGAAGGCCCGGGGGGCCAAACAATATGCTCCAAGAGGACATTGTGTGAAGCTGTAAGAGTGAAGCCAGTAGTGCAGTGAAGAACCCAGGAATTTCCAGATTCTTGGAACATAACCACAGGCAGAAGCAGTGCCAGCCCAAGAGAGAGGCATATGGTTTGCAACTATCTAGGCCATAGTGGGTTAACTAAAGTCCCTATGTCTTTTGGAATTCAGATTTCAACACAATGTTCCTCAGGTACTTGGAGCAACAAGATCTAATGTTTGTCCTGTTGAATTTCAGTTTTGTGTTGGTTCAATTTCTTCCCAATTCCCTCTTTATTCCTTTTAGAATGAGGATGTTTATTTTGTGCCATGGTATGTTGGTAGTGTTTAACTGCCTTTTTGTCATATTTGAAGTATTTTTCCTTTGGAAGTAAGACCACTAGGTCAGGAGAGTGTGAGGTTGTAGGGCTAAAATACCATAATTTTGGTATAGGGCCATTAGAGTTTTAATGAATGTTGATAGTTCTACATTTGTCCCATGATTTCTAGACCTGTGAATCTTGGCTATGGGAGAAATGACACTATGTATCTTATCCTGATTGTGAACATATATATCTTCCTGTAGAAATTTGCTCTAGCTTTGTAAGGTATTGTAATATAGTTCTGTAAGTGAGACTTTCAAAGGCCATTCCACTGTTTTGTGAATTTATCTGCTTTATGATAGTGGAGGATATGGTAAGATCAGTGAATTACATGAATTACGAGTTTTGGTCATTTGTAGGAAAATCGATATACCTTCAGACCATAATGTTGAGTGTAATAAATTACACATAGAATTTTAAGTATTATATGGTTTCTCATATGTGAGAAACCCAAAGTACAAATAAAAGGGAAAAAAAGACAGATAATGGGATATAGAGAGATAAATCTTTCCCAAATGGAATGGGGACAAAGAGGTGGAGGTGGGTGAAGGTGATGAAGAAACATTTGAGATACGGGGGTAGGAACAGCTCCCTGTGAGGAAGGTATCACTGTGTATTATAAATAGGTACTCATAACAATAAAAATTGAGCAAAAATAACCCCTAATAGATATAGTTGTTATTGCTGCATCTCTCCTGCCACTTCTAACAATTACATTCAGGGTGCCTGCCACAGCTCTTCTGTTTCACTAACTAATTAAATATTAGCATATTGTAGTGTCTCATATTTTTCCCAATATATTTGTAAAACTTACTGGCTACTCCAGCCTTCAGCTGAACTTTAATAACATGGAAATTCTGCCACATACTTTTATATTTAACTATATTGCTTTGTTTATCACTGTCCTGTAACTGTGTAATCTGAGAATCTTTTCATTTGATTTGTCAATTTTAATAATTAATTAGTTTTTACTTATTTATATGATTTCAGGACTTCAGTGCCAACTCCCTGGATCTTTGTCTCCAGGGATCCAAGGTGCACTGTAATGTTTTCAGGACTGAGTCTGCTCAATTCTTCTGCATTAGCCATTTGAGGGTCATGCCTCAACATGGCCTCTGCTGCAGTAAGATGTTCTCTCAGTGAGATGGCATACCTTCCCTTACTGTTTCATCAGACAGATTTCTGTTGATCGATTCTCTGTGATTTATAAGTCAAACCACCAAGGATATCTTAACAAATAAGAAGGCAAAAAATGACCTTCTTTCTCCAACCCTACATCAAATTGTATTATTTTCCCTGTTCCCACCCATTCTATTACTTTATCTCTAAGTCTCAGATAATTTTGCTTGAAAATTTATCTGGGGTCTCTATGTCTAATGTCACTTCCTACTAGAGCTCAAGCTGCTTCCAGAAATCGATACTGCCCTTTCCTCTTCTCACCTATCCTCTTTGTGTAAATTTGGACAGAAGTAACTCACGCTATCCTGATCTTTCTTCTTAAACAAAACTACTGAAAGTTTCAGGTAAATTAATAACTAGCAAAAAAAGAAAAATAGCATATATTGAGTAAAGAAAGTTACAAATTATCTACAATATTGCCACATGGTATTTATTTTGGAAACCTCACCATATGTCTTGGTTACTTTTCTCTAGTTGCTGAGACAAAATACCCAACGTCCAAAATGAAAGAAGGAAAGGTTTATTTAGCTTACAGTTTGTGGAGGTTTCAGTCCATACTTGGTTGGCTCCGAGGCAGAAGACAGCAAAGCAACAAGAGCGAGGGGGAATGGCAGCCGAACAGCAAAGCAGCCAGAGCGAAAGGGAGGAATGGCGGCAAGCAGCTTCTTTCCTGCCTTACATTGTAAACAGGCTACCCCCACCTAAGGGGCATGTAGCTCTCACATAATCTCCATGCCCTCCTCTTCCACAGGATTAGGATGTATACAAAGTAAGCACTCTGGCTTCCTGCTAAGTTACTTAGCCAAACCTCTAGACTCTCCAAGTTGACACAATGTATCAACCATAACACCATGTATTTTTGACTTTACCCCCATTTGGATGACAACCTACTGAGATGAAGGGCTCTCTACCCTGGTCATTGAAGTCCTAGCAGAACACTTGGCAAAGAGTAATGCAAAATAAATACTACTTTAAATGACTAGAATGAAACTCTGAACACTTTCAAATATTAAGTGGGAAATTTTACAAAGTAAGAGAACAGTTCAACTCAGTTTATTAATATATGAATTTCTGCTCATAATTTTTTCAGAAGCAAACTCATAGTCATTATCGGCAGAGATTTCACAATGAAAATCCAGCAAATATATGGCATTGAGATTCAGTAAACTAAGGAGTAACTGGTATTTATTTATTACATCACTATGCTGAAAAGAATACACATTTTGCCACATTATGGAGGTATAACTCAGGGTATGGGGTTCATTGCTATCAATGCCAAATCTGCTTGACCTTAGGAAAAGAACAAAGAACAATGTTGCTACAAAGATGGTAGATGAGTTGCATAACCTTTGCATGTTCCAAAGAGGGAGTGTGGTCTGAGTCAGAGGCTGAACCACTGGGAATGAAGGCCAAGGAGCAACAGTGAGACTGAAGATCTGAAACACTACGCTTGGCAATGACTTATGGGTTATGATCTTGTCATATTAATAGACCCTAGTGAGTGTGTGTGTGTGTGTGTGCATATGCATGTACAGAATGGATACACTTACCTCGCTCATATTATGCAGAGCAATTTCATGATTATTCTATACTGTTATGATCTGATGGTATTCAACAATTAGATTTATGAAATATGAGTTATAAGGCATGGTATTTTTCTTTAGCTTCTATCATTGTTTTCTATACAGAAAAGTGTAAAATATCCTGACCAGCTTTTCAAATGATGCTTTATCATGTAAGTAAACCGGCCTGAAATATTTTGGAGGGAGGGCGAGCAATGAAGTACTGTTTCAATATGCCTACTCTTCTCACTTTCCTCGTCACTTAGACACAAAACCGGGCACCCACAGCTTAATGCAGGAGACTTTCTTCTGGCTCATAGTTTTAGAATGTCAGTTCATGCTTGGCAGCTTTACATGCAGAAACTGGAAGGTGGAAAGGCCTGTCGTGAAGGGAGCTACTCACATCAGGATGGCCAGGAATCAAAGTGGGAGGAGCAATGGTGGGAGGGAGATAGATCATTCTAGATCACCTCCTCAGTGATCTACATCTTCTGATCAGCCCCTGCCTTCTAACAAGAAGTCAGTTATATCATCACCTCCATGTTCAATCACCTTCCAAAAGATGAGAGCTTCGTGATACGTTCTTGATCTATACCATAATACCCAGTTTATTCTTTTCTTTTTCAGACAGCGTCTCACCATGTAGTCCAGTCTGGACTCAAACTCACCGTGATCCTACTGCCTCAGCGTCCACATTGCTAGGATCACAGGCTCGTACCACCACACCCAGCTACCCAGTTTATTCTTACATGAAGAAAAATCAACGCTCAGTGTAATATGTGACCTATTATTCAATGCTATTCCAGACCGTAAAAATGATTTTAAAACTTGACTGTCCTTCTGTTTTAGTGGACATAATTAATAAATATCTGCCAGATACTGTACTAAGTATATGTTTAGCTTTTTATAATAGGGGAGTCTTTATTTTTTCTGAAGCAAATATACTGTATACTCTAATCAGCTATCCCTCAATGGGAAGTTTCAGCAGGGAGAGTATGATGAGAGCAGCAATCTCAGACTTTAAAATGAGTACTTCTGAATTAGAATCACTAATGCTTATCTACTATTTATATTCTATGTAGGACATAATGCACCACTTTGAAATTAGCACTTGTAATATTTTCTTATATACCTTATGTAGGTATAGAAATTTTAGATTAGTGTATAAGTAAGGAATTCCTCACTTGAGGAAATTGACTCAGAATACTTCTTTCACTCCTTTTTTCCTTCCCGTTTAGGCAAACCAAGCACACTGATAGGAGTTCTTACGTGTTGGAGTTCTAACTTGTGCTGTGTGTGCATGAAGCTGGAGGATAATGAAGATAGAGAACACAGATGTGTGTATCTTCATTATTCACACAGCAGGGCAAAGTGCCCAATGGATTACTAAAGGAAAGCTTCCACTGTGGACCAGAAATATGGAACCAAATAAGAGGGAAGCCAGGGAATACAAACACAAGTAGCGACTATCCAAGACAGAAATGTCGCAAAGTGGTGTAGAAGAAATCTATTGAAAGTATTTTCTGAAATAGACATTTACTTGTTTCTAGAGAAAGTACCTTAGTAGAGCTCAAACAGTCCAAAACACTCGGAATTGTTTTCCATTGCAGGCATTGACTATTTTGAATGAATGCCTACAGTACACAAACTCACATGTTCTGACCAAAGCATAATTTTTATTAAATTTCTAGTTGTCATCTATTTCCATTGCTAACAAAGTGATATTTAACTTTCAGTTATGTTCTTACTCAAGCCCCAACCACTGTATATCTCTATTTTACACAGAAATTTTTATATTGATGAATGATGAGCTATTTGGGGTGCAGGAACATTTTCTGGTCTTTCTGTATAGATTTCAGTATGAACATTTTTATCTGCTTTAATCTTGAGAATTTTGTTATCAGCAAAGAAATTTTCTGCAGCTTATCACAAAGAAACCTGATGCTTAGCAGAGTATGGTGGCACACGCCTGTTATCCCATCACTCAGGGGACTGAAGTAGAGGATTGCAAGTTTCAGCTCGGCTAGGACAACTTAGTGGGACCCTGCCTCAAAATAAACAACAGTAGAAAGGGCTGGGGATGCAGCTCATTTCAAAGGCCCATGGCTCCTTCACAGCACTGTTTTTCTCTTAACAATAGCTGAAAAGAACATCTATTTTAATATTTAAACTAAAAAGATTAGGTTAAATAAAATTAGGATTTGAGTCTCCTTTGCCACATTTCAAGCACAGTGGTCATATATAGATTGTGGCTATCAGATAGTGCAGTCTCAAGGACTGGCAATTGGATGCTGTTATTGGATGCAGCAAGTCTCAAGGACATGTAACTGTCATCGTCCAAGCTTCCCACCAGTTCTAGGGAATCAGACCACTCAGCATCACTTACTCAGGATTTCCACTGTCCCCTTAGAATTGATGAATATCTGAGTATGAAGATGTGAGTGACTCAGTTTCTCCATGGGTGAAGTTATTTTCAGCTTCTCTTTGGTGGGTTTTGCTTCTTTGCTGTGGAGCTTCAAGTTCTTCTGGTGTGAGTCTTAACAATTCCAGTTTAATTTTGAACACTATATCTTTAATAATTTGCTCACCCACCACCACAATCATGTGCTAGCATTTCCCAACCTCTATTATTACCATTTTCAACTCACACTGGTGCTTAAGGTAATGCAGCCGATATACAGGTCTTTCATATTCTAGAATATTCTAGATACTAAACTACGCTTCAACAAAAGCTAATTCCTTTTTGTTTGTTTGTTTGTTTGTTTTTTGGTACCAGGAATTGAACTCACGACCTTGCGCTTGCCAGGCAGGCACTGTACCACTGAGCTAAACCCCCAGCCCCAAAACCTAATTCTTTATTACCATAACATAGTGAACTATAATGATGTCTGTGATCAATTATAGATATGGAGACTTAGGATTGGAATCTTTGTTTCCCAGACATTTACGTAATTTTACAACATATTTATATTACCAAACTTTTTCTCTACAAAGAATACAAAGTTTGTTGGCTAACAAAAATTGTATTTCGAATTTTTCCACTGAAAATCGTAAGTCTGAAATACAATATGAAATTTAGCTAACCATATTTTTCTCAACATGTGGTCAAAAATTACTTATTTTAAAACTATGTGGCTAGTTTTTTAAAGAAAAAGTAAGTTCCTGGGCCTCCCTAGAGCTGCTCTAATTTCTTAAGTATCGAGGACAGCAGTGGTCCTGAACCCGGGGTGCGCATGCTGTAGCAGGCTGTTTGTTACCTCTGAAAGCTCTAAAAGATTTGCCATCATTGAAGGGATTCGTCTTTTCCATGAAGAGCCTAGCTACTCTGATATACATCAAGTTTAAATATACTAACAAGGAGGCTATTTTAATGGCCAATTTTAACACTAAGAAGCTACTAATACAGAGGCTGTTTAAAAACCTTACAGGAGTTTGAATTTTAGCCAGTGTTTGAATGTCTATTTTTACTTCATTTAATATGTTGTGTTTGATTTCCATTTCATGAATTTTTCTTTATTTTATGACCAGGTGGTCTTTTCTCCTGAGGATCCAGTCATACCGGTGTGTAGAAATAGAACAAGCAAACATTAAAAGAATATTAAAACCTTGTTAATTGGCATTTAATTAGTTACACTGTGTGATCTTGAGAAATAAAACATTTAAAAAGGTAAATACTTGGCCCATTACAGGTTTTATAGAGAGAGAAATTTCAACTAAAGCTGACATACTACTACATTTAGGCTGCACAGAGGTTTCTCCTTTTTATTTGAAACTTTCTACTTGCCCATGTGTTTATTTTAAATCTGAGACACTTTATAAGGTAACATTTTCTAAAAACTTATTTTAGGAAGACATTCATTTTAGTTTATTTCATTTGGTAAATAATGTTAAAATGAGTCATATTCCATTTGCAACTCTAGCTATTTTAATAAGTTCAATTTAGTAATTAGTAATTCAATTTAGTACTATTTACATGGTTGCTCATAATGTACATATTCTCATTCAAATTTCGTTATGTTTTTAATTGTTTTGTATTTATCATTTCCACAGTTTTTTCTGCATATGTTAAATCTGGAAGTTTTGCCAAGAGGAAAGCTTAACAAAGAAAATGAAATATATTAATTACAGAGAGTAATTAATATGCATATTTGCACTGTATGAAATTATCTATGGATTTTATCAACATTGCCTTAAAAAGTTTGCTACTTGTATTTGTATAGATTCTCTTACCCATTTTCTGGGAAAATTAATATAGGGCTTATTATTTTTCATCCCTTCTCTCAAGAACTATCCACATTCAATCCATCTTTTATTCACATTATAATTCAAATATGAAACTAATTCTCTTGTGTTTTTATCAAATAGTCATGCACTTATCTCCATAGAAATCCATCTTATTTATTTCCTTATATTAAAAATATAGGCAATATCTTTCCTCCATAAGAAAATACCTTTTGTGAGTTTGATCCTGTATGGCTTCATCTCCTTGGGGTTGTGACCCACATTGGCAGCCCTGTCTCTGGTGAATCTTGTTCCTCTTCTTACATATAATGTCACCTGCTGGAACATTGCTCTGTTTTTTAAAATACCTGCCTACATAAATATTTAGGTTTCACTTTATCCTTCTGATATTTTCTCATCATCTTATTTAATTATATCACACCCTCTTTCTTCCTGCTCCACCCCAATTTTTTCTCCATCCAGATAACCATTTTCCCCTTTATCTTCATGCCTCATGGTTCATTAGTAATTATATATCTTATTTTTTTAGGCTATGAGCTCTATAGGAGGCAGGGATCAAATAAAACTTCATTTTTGTGTTCCTAGCTCCTAAACAATGGCTGGACTATGGTAAATTTCTCTGTAAATACTTACTGAACAGGCAAACAATTTCTCCAAGACTGGTATATTTTGATATATCTTAGCATGATTCTTCTGTGCCTGAGTATTTAAATTACTTCTAGTTTTTCTATTAAAAGCAATAGTTTATAAGATATTTTACATGTCCACATGTCCATTCTTTAGTTTCTTCAAGATAGGTTTAAGAGGGATTGCTGGATCATGCCTTGAGGTATAATCATTTAAAATTATGATACTTGAAAATCAGAATCGCAACATTTATGAGGTTGTTTCTAAATGTAGGAGGAAAACCTCCCTTTTGCTTGGTCCAAATCTTTTCCTTAAGCTTTTGCGTTGCTGCCCCTTTCAAGGTGTTTATTTTTAGCATCAGTCATGCGTTCCCACTTGTGAGTGGTTCTTTGTTGCTAGCACCACAATAGTTTAATACGACTATTATTCAATGACTATGCTAGGAGACTTTGCTTCTTTATTATGTTTTCCTTCTATGGCTGTTGGATTGATTGAATGATTGATTCTTTGATTATCGAGTTAGTTAGTTAGTCCACTGCTTTATTTTATACAAGTGGCAATAGGCTGATGCTGTTTCTGCTTCAGTGTTTCTGGTTCAGAGATATCTCCCTCTTTTCAACTGGTTCCTCCCTGTCTGCATTTCTTCTGCAATGATCAACACGCTTTCTGCTTGTTTGTGTAATAGCAATATTTGCTTAAATCTCTTCTGGTGAAAAGATAATTTGCTGTGAGAGGTTTGGACTCAAAACAAGCATTGTAGTTTTTGACTTTTGAGAAGAAGCAGGATATTGTGGAACTTCAAGTAGTCTGAAAATATTTAAGGCCGTATCAGAACTAACACACTGACTCCTTCTGTGTTATTCCTTACAGTGTTGCTCCTGTCTATATGGGGTCCATTTGCTTTCTACATAAATATCTACTTCTCTAAGTGTAAGGCAAAGCATTCTTTGATTCCTGTTGCTAGACTTAAGTAGCCTTTCTAATACACACTTTGTGGATATTAACATAAAAAATGATTATGTTTTATTATGTCTCTCTACCTGACATACTAGCCGTGCAATCAGAGACATCTGACTTTGAATCCATTCTTACCACTTTTTTTTTTTTTTTCCCTCCGGTACCGGGAACCGAACTCATAACCTTGCGCTTGCCAGGCAGGCACTTTGCTGCTGAGCTAAATCCCCAGCCCCCATTCTTACCACTTTCTAACTGTGAAACTTGAGCAAGCTCCTTAGCTTCAGTTACCTCATATAAAGATAGAATTAAAGATTCTTCACATATTGTGAAGAATCTGTGATATAAAGCTGAAAGTTTGCATGAAGGTTGAATGGCATGTTTTAATCCCTCAATAAATGCAACTATCGCTACAAGTGTGAATGTGCACTTCTTAGAGCTCAGAGAATCTTTTGCATTCTGTATTCTACTCTTGCATTTATGCTGAAGTTGCATCTTCCGTGGGCTGTTCCCAGTGAATGACTGTGGTGGAAATACCGAGGCAAGCTCATTCTCAGGAGACATGAAAAACCTTTATCTCCAGAAGTCTCACCTAAGCTTCCTCAGAATTGCACAGCTATCTAAGGCTCTTCCACCCACACGTCCTTCTCTCGCATTTTCCTTCAAAAGAGTAAGACCTGCATCATAGCCTGATGGCTTTGCAACACTCTACTAGCTCCCCTTTCCCATATTTCTTTAGGGGTGTTTTATTGAACCTACCTTGTCACTGGCTTCTTATAGAACTTGGATAAAAAAAAAATCATTTGAAAAAATAAACTGTAGGAAGGTTGAAACTGGAGACTGGATAACCCATCAATTGGTGGGGAGCAGAATGATATTTTAATTGATAGGGGAGCATGAATAATCCCTGGAACAAAGTAGAAGATCAGTTGCTAAAGATACCATCAGAAATGACATAAGTAAATGTCCCTGGAGGCAAATGCCTTAGAGCACAAAATGTTACTGGTCTTTAAAGATATGGTGAAACAGTGCCTGTAAAGAGTAGGGTATAAATGCTAAGTTGCGTGGAAGCACTGTAGAGACAGAGAGATAAAGGTAACAAGCAGCTCATGGCTAAGGGTGGTAGCCAAAGGGTCTCTCTAATACCTTATAAAGAGGTTCTCATCTCTTGCAGTGGAAAAGGTGATGTATTTGAGTAGCAGCCTGAAGATATTGTTAGGGTTGCACAGTTTCTGAGAGGTTTGAATGTTTAGCTATGAATATGGGCTGAGCACAACTTGCCTTGTAGGGAAATTCTAGCATATTGAAACATAAAATGGGGCATTTGATTGATCCTTCTTGATGATTTTAATTCTATAGAAACTGTTTTATTTGAGATTTAAAGTGTTCCTCCAAAAGTCTCACATTCAGAGTTTGGGGAAATTTAAAGTGACCTGTCATGGGAGCACATCACTTGGAAGAGCATATTTTCATCCTAATCTCTTGCATTCACTATCTGCTTAGAGAATAATAGGAATAGTATAATTGCAAGAACACATTATTGATGTCTTGGGTATATGGTTTGTGTCCAGTGACTTGGAAAATGCATTATCTGTTCCATCCAGACCAGAAAAAATTTACATTTATATAAACAAGTAAGATTTAGTTACAATTTTGTCTGGGATTTGTTAACTCATTGTTCAAAGAGACCTGAACTGCGTGATCATCCACATACAAATCCATTATGACAATAACATTATCCTGATTGAGCTAGGATGAGCAAGAGTTGACTAGTACCCTGCAGTCGTTAATAGGATGCTTATCCTCTGAGGGCAGGATATAAACACTAGAAAGTTACAAAGACTCATCTCTTCTGTGAATTTATGGACAGAGTAAGCAGAGCTATGCTGAGAAATGTTTTCAATGTCAAGGAAATATACAACCTTTACAACAGTTGTGGAAGCACCATACATGGCAGATCTTGGGGGTATTCTGGTTGAAGCATATTTCACATCTAAGGTTACTGCATTGATACAATAATGAATGACCTGAACAGGTGCCAGTTTGAAGTTAGGAGGGCCACAGAGCATTACCCTGTCATTTGGACCATATCATTTAGAAGATTATATTGTATAGGAGCTGTCACATAGTAGAAAAGGAAACAGTGTAGAAGTTATGGTAATCCTCATTAAGATGATTCAATGTAGGTCCTGGAATACCATGCTACTTATAGCAGATAGCACACTCTTTTGAAAAACTGATCTTTGTTTTAACATTGCATTAATACATGTTTGTGATGCAAAATAACTACACTTATTGTGGGGAGGTGATACATGTATGCAATACATCTTCATTCTTTTTACGTTTCCTTCCTCACATCCATCTCCCTTCCTCCATCTCTTGTCCCCCTTTCCATTTGCAAGAGATTTGTCTTCCTGTTTCCTATTACAGTAGGTCCCTGACTTCCAAACATTTGTGTTGGGAACTTTCATAGACATGACTGGACCTCTAATTATGAACATTTGTAGATGTGAACAAATTGTGGAAGTAGCTCACTGTCTGCTAGCCATTGTCACACTTGTGCTGCTGTAGGCTTGCAGCACAGTGGAATAGTGTTCAATAGTAGAGTACAGCTGGGGACTTACTGTATTATTTTTGTGTGTATGCTTGGTCTTTTTATGTTTTACATTGGGTATTTGTGTCAGAGGTATATAACAATCACTTTGTCAAACTTACCAACAAATCTGATTTATGAACACTCTCTTGGAATGGAACTCATTTTTAAGTTGTGTTTTACTGTATGTCTTTATACTGCTCTTTGATTTATGTATATTTTGGATTTCTCATACAAAATTTAGGCTTGTATGTCCGATTAACTTCACTTAACATTATGGTTCCAAAGTTCCATTTTCATATGGCTCAAATTTATCTTTCTTTATAGCAGAATAGTACTCTGATGTGCATAAATATTACCACTCTTGGTATTCTCTGGACCTGGTAAAGACAGAGTGCTTTACTTTGGAGCAAAAATAAAGAAAATGATCATTCATCTGGAAATGAACATTATAAACTCAGCTCTATCAGACTTGGAAAATCAAAGTAAGATTACTGTACAACATTCCACTGTAAGACAGACATGGCACATTTGGACTAAACCCAAGTAGGATCAGATGTACAGTTAGCTGCATGAGCAGGTGTGTATGCCTCAGGTCACTCACCATGCTAGCACTGTGCTCTTTCTTCAGTCAGCGCCTATGTGGGGTCACGTACAAACAGCTAAGAGTCTAGAAAATGTCAGAACTAGGTACAGTTTGGAGGCTTAATAGTGAATGAATAAGACGATTTGGTTAAGCGTGTCTTTGTGTTTACATATATAGTAATTATTGAATGTGTTCTATGTATGAGAAATTGAGGCCAAGTGAATTAAATAAAATTCATTACCCATAGGTAATGAAGTTGAGAACTGGGAAACAGATGTCCGCCTCAGATTATTATGTACTTTCTATGACACCATCCTGATTTTTCATGTTTACCACAGGATGTTTTCTTCATTTTGGAAAGAAAATCAAGTTCGTTATTAGAAATTAAATTCTACCACAGTTAATGTTCCTCATTTAAAACACTTCAAATGCCATGCCCTGTTTGCTAACCTAAAAACTGGTATTCGCATATGTTGAGTCATTTTTTTTTTCAATTACTTGCAAAAATGGATAGAGATTGGGAGGGTCTGTGAATTTATGAATACTAATGAAACCCTAAAATAAAATGTTTCCATGTGCAACTTCCAGTCTTGTTGAATAACTTTACTTGATTGAAAATTACTTGAGAAAGATGAAATCATAAATTACCTTCAATTTACTGAAAGCCTGCGCACCACCTATATTAAGTGTGAAGCTGATGAAATTTCAGCTTGAATGAAAAGAAGTCGAGAAAGCAATGTGGCTAACAATTCAGGTAAGGCTCCAGAAAGACAACTGGTGTTTAATATTAGTTTCTCCAGGCAATGTGGTAACACTGGGAATAGATTGCCACCATAAGTATAATTGGTAAAGGTTTCTCTGTATATTGTTGACTTTCTCAACTTTGGAGCAGAATACCCGGCACATTCAAGTTTAAGAAGAGGTATATTTTGGTTTAGTTTTAGAATGTTCAGTTCACAAGCCGCTGGCTCCAAGAAAGAAACAGAATGGTGGAAGGAGAAGGTAGAAGAAAACTGCTCAACTCAGAGAGAGAGAGAGAGAGAGAGAGAGAGAGAGAGAGAGAGAGGGAGAGAGGGAGAGACAGAGACAGAAAAAGAGAGACAGACAGACAGAGACAAAAAGAGAGAGAGAGACAGAGACAGAGACAGAGAGACAGAGACAGAGAGAGACAAAGAGAGAGGGAGAGAGATGGAACTTTTGCAGATCATGTCCCTCCATGGGCCCACTCCTCCAGTGCAGGCTCTACTTCCTAACAGCTGTGAACTATTGAACTAATCAATAGACATAACCACTGAGGAGTATAGGGTCCTATAATCCAATAACTTTCCAAGTATATGAGACTTCAGAGATTTAAACCATAGATTTAAACCGTAATGAGCCTCGTTTAACACCCCAAATTTCTACTGGTTCTGCACATTTCCTCTTGTATGTATTTATTCTGAACTCTTTCTGACCTTTTCTATCACCACTGATTGACTGCTTCACTTATTCTTCATTCAAAAACATTTACTTTACCATATGTTATTTTTATGTCATGAAAAGTAATTTCTACTCGCATTGTGAAATAATATATATAATATACACATATTATTAAATTATTGTAAGATAAGATTTTATACATGAAAAAATGTGGAAAATTCTTACATAACTAGTTTATAAAGAGTTGGATTAAGAATAGGAAATCTGGCACTAGAGTCCATATTTTTACTACTATACATTTTCTCACTAAATTCAGAGCATTGGATCATTCTGTACATCTCTTATATTATTAAAACATATGCAGAACCCCCCAAGAAAATATAAAATTAATGTCAAATAAGAGAAGCTTCTTTTCGGACCTGATATTTATTCTTGTGTGGCTATGGCAATTATTAGAGTTTACAGTAAACTTTGCTGAGTTAACAATATTGTTTATTTCATAGTAGACCATTTGAAAAGAATCAGATAGGTGTAGGGCTCCGTCGATTCCTGTATGACTTGACATTCCAGATATGAATAAATTGCTAAAGACACCTCTATCTGATATTTAGTAATGGTGAGACAAATTAAGAGATGATATGAACAGCAATAAGTGAGATGTAGCAAATTTATTTTAAGAAAAAATGCACACATAATATATTTGGGAATTATATTGTTACGACTTCCTTGATATCCACAAAATTTCTGTCATGTTAATATTGTCTAAAATTGTTCATGGACATAGTGATGTCTAAGATCAGTAATAAAACAGATAAAGTGTCCATTAACCCAAAAATATGATGATAATTTGGGGCATCCTACTGATAACATACTAGTATAATTTTTTGGGAGGATATACTTTATTCCCTCCCAGTTTTTCACAACACGATTTTAAAAACATATGGCTATTTTTAGTGAATGTAGGGTCTTATACGTGGAAAACTAAAATCTACTATAGGTTGAGGTAAAAGAGATCCTATAATGCATGGCATTGTAAACAACTAGAAACTTTCCTTTCAGAGGAAGAAATACCTTCAAAGTCCAACCCAGGAAATAAAACTTTTACTGTTTTTGAATCACTGTACTGGGTATGCTTATAACCTATAACAATCTTTGACATTAACTTAATAAACTGAGTTTAGTAAAATAAAAGATAAACAAAAATTCTGTCACAATTTGGACATCCTAGACTGGGAACTGTGATTAGTTCCAACTGGTCCTGGGGTTTTGTTTCCCAGCTGTGTGCATTCAGGCCATCTGCTTTCATGGCAGGGGGACAGCTGACACTCACTTTGGAGCCCTGACATGCCTAGCTAAACTGGGGTATCAAGTCAGTGTTCAAATAGAAAACTTCTCCACTGGGTTCTGATCTATTCGGATACTCCTTTCATTTATTCTATACGCAACAACAACACGTTTATGCTTTGGCTTCAGACCGAATTAATTTAGATTTACAAAGGGGTTGCAAAGATAATTCAGAATTCCCATAAATCCACAATGAATATACTCAATTATTAGCATTTTATTAGTATGGCATAGACACAATTAATGAACCAAGAGTGATATTTTAATATTAATTAAAATCTATAATTTATTTAGGGTTCTTTTCATTTTTTTCTTTTCCAGGGACCCACCATTTAGCTAGTGTTTATTTTTAGGTTCTTCTTGCCTGCAACTGGCTTTAAGACTACTGGTAGTTATTTTGTAGAGCAGAAGTTGTTGATCATATCACCATGAATAAATAGAGGTTATGAGATCTCAGAAGGAAGATCACAAAGGAGACGCAATTTTAATCATGTCAAATTACATACATACTATTAGCATGAGTTACGAGTGATTAATTGTCCATAATTTTGGTCACATTTCTCAACTATATAGACAATCATTTTGTCCCCTACTGTTCCATATTCTTTGGAAGAAAGAAGCCCACATTTAAGAACTTCAGTGTTATCTTCCTCCTTCTTGTGGGGAAGATATATACATAAATTATTTAGAATCCACATATTTGTGCCCTTTTTTATTTATATGTGCAATCATTTATTTATATGAGCATGGAGTAATGGGTGTTTATTTTCTACTTTGGGGTACAGTGAATACTAATTTAGTTTTTGCGCTAGTCTCACTAATTTTGGCCACTGGAAATTTGTTAGTTGATTCCTACATACCTGTGATATATTTCTATATTGTGGTTCGATTTAAACTTTCTAACAGTGGAACAGACTGTATTCTTGCCATGTATATTTCCTGAGCAGTCATAGGAACAGCCATCTTTCCACAGAATAATAGTTCCTTTTACTGAAGAATGGAGTTAAAAACCAGGATCTGAGTACCAGTGATACACACTGTTACCAAACGTCATTGGTTTTAGGCCATTTCAGCTGACAGAGTGAAGAAACAACATACAAAATTACATCATAAATAAATAAATAAATAAATATATATATATATATATATATATATATATATATATACCATCTGTATCTATATCAAGTTTAAAGAAATGTCTTCACTTCTAGGCCATCATCATACAAATTATTTAAATCTTCACCTGTCTATGACTTCTCCCTCTAACATTGAGAAAGCCACCATGATTCATCATCTATTTATTTACAAATGCAAGTTCAATATATAACTACGGCAATTTTAGAATTGCAAACCTTTGTCTTTGTGTGAAATAAACTTTATGTCCTCGATAAAATATAGATGCCAAGTTTCTCCTACATTTAGTTACAGACTGTACTCTTTCTAGGTACTTAGGTAGGCATCTTTCACGCTCAGGTGAAATAATTTTTTATTTGTAATACAGTTAGATCTTTTGGTCATATTTTGTATTCCATGCTATGGTGACTTTACTTCTTAATTTTTAAAATTTGCTGACATTAACGCTCACTCTTTGTGTCATAAAGTTCTATGGATTTTGACAAATACAGTTATGTATCCAGAAATATCATATAGAATATTTCTCTGCCTTAAAGATTCCCTTCGCCTAACCTATTTAACCCCCTTGCACTCCAAAACGCTACATCTCAAATTATGTTTTTTCTCTGCAATGTTCACTTTTATCTCAAAATATTTGCATATAAATGTGATCTAAATCTCAATATTTTTAGAGGCATAGTGTTAAAAAGTAAACTCTATGTGAAGCTCTTGTCTTTGCCTTTATTGGGCTGAGACTGCTACAATAATTCAGGAATGCTTTTAAATAGACAGTTTTGGCCTACGAACATTAAAATGTGAAGTAAATAAAGAAGTGCGATTATGTGAAGTGCAGAATGCTGGTATTAAGGGTTGAAACATAGCATTAAACATACCTATTATTAACAATCCAGAAACCTACAATAAACTATTAAATTTTAAGTTAAATCACCAGATCAGAATTTTTTTTTTTATCTCCTTTTTTTTTTTTTTTGGTTTTTCTCCGGTACCGGGAACCGAACTCACGACCTTGCGCTTGCCAGGCAGGCGCTTTTGCCGCTGAGCTAAATCCCCAGCCCCTAGAATTTTTAATAATATGAAAATTTTAGAATGGTAGATCAAACTTCTATTTGCATGGGAATTAATAAATCTTAGAGAAAAATAGATGAAGAATACAAGGAGAACATCGAATCTGAAATATCATCTACCTAGTCATTCTTCCTCTTCAGATTGGAAGACTTAACTAATGAGAATGAAAAAATCAATTCTCAAATTAGTTGTTCAGATTACCATTCTTACATCTGGTAATCTGAGCAACTTCATTGAAGATAACAATATGTAATGTAACAACCACTGTGAATTCCTATCATTTTGTTTTGAAGCCCTGTATCATTTTTATTATTTTTGTGTTGATTTGTTTCTGTTTATGTTGTTATTTTGATATTGTTATTTTATTCTCTTTAAAACAAACAAAGAAAAATCAGTTCTCAAGTATAATAGTTTGACAGGTGAAGGTGAAAGTAGTAACCAGTGTTGGCAGAAGTACTTAGAAAGAAGACAGCTACCGTCTGGATATTAAACTTTATTGCTTCACATTGATTAGGATAGAAGGCTGAGGAAAACACTTTTGTGGCTAAGCCATAGGTTAAAATCTTGGCTATCTTCCGTTTTAAGTAAACTGAGTTCAACAAATATTCCTTGAATTTGAGTAATAGTCAAGACAGTGCTTTTATCCTGAAGACTAGTGATTCTTAATCCTGGATTTGTAGGCTGGAAACTCAGATTCTAATGTGTAATTCACATTAAGGAATTTGGCAGCAATGACTGTTAGCAAAGCCTTAAAAATAATACTGTTTTAGAGTTAATATTTAAATTGTATTTTTTAGCATACATTATGGTCAAGAAATATGACCTGGTATGATGGGATCTATAATGGCAGGTACTTGACTCACTGAACTAAAAGTATTATAAGTATGAGGTCAGCTTGGGAAAATTAGGAAGATCCAATGGGGGAGGGTGGGGGGGGAGAGAGAGAGAGAGAAAGAGAAAGAAGGAAGGAAAGGTAAGAGGATAAAAGAAAGAGATTTATAAGAAATACAAATGACATAAATTGTCATTATATGTCTGTGTGAATGTGTGTATGTGTATATAGATGTGTGAAGCATTATCCAGTTCCATATTGACTAATATTTGTCATGTGGCTTACAATTATATATATGTTTTTGTTTTTTTTCTTACTGTGACTTTATATGTTTAGATATATTTAGGAACAAAAGTACCATTATTATAGTTATCTACAAAATTCATTCGAGTAACACTCTGTATGAGTTTGTAGTTCTGAAACAATAGACTTTTCACACAGCCTATTTGTGCAGTAGTTTTCTGTACAATCACTCTATCATGTTTGTACAATAACAAAATCACCTAATGATTCATCTCTCTGAATGTTTCTCTGCAAGGAACACATGATTCTGTGTGTCTGCATCCACTTTAAAATCTACTAACTTTAGGGTCCAGGATTGAATTAATGAGAAATTCAAAAATGCTCACTGGTGTAGTATATAAGCAGACTAACCTCCTCGCTCTTATTCATTTTCATTTTAGTGAAATATAGAGTATATTATGATAATTAATTACATTACATCACTTAGTCAAATTAATCATTGTTAAAGCCTCACAAATTGGGAGAAATCAATGACCCCATATTACCAACGGGTTAGTGCTGAATGTTTGGTAGATAGCTATCAGCTCAAAATGTGTAGTAGGTGCAAGAACAAAGCTTAGTGGTTCATATAAACATTTAGATCAAATTTTCTTTGTGTTCTATTTTGGCTTTAGAAACATAAGCTTTGACACTTGGATCTCATTTATTTTTTAGCACTGCTTTTTTTCCTACTGACACCAGGAAAATATGTCTGTTTACTGTAGAATAAATGTGGTTTTCTTAAAACATTTAAAAAACATGCAAAAGTTCATGTTTTATAATTTTAGGAGGGTTTCTTTAGGTAGGAGTTCTGCATTTCAGAGAAGCCATATATGACACAAACAGTGAACAATTGGGAACACTAGCTGATAATGATATGATCATTTTTGGCAGGCTGTTCATGTAGTTCTGGCAGAAGTGTAGTGATACATTAGTCATTTTCACAGAGAAGATACTGGTCTATGCCAGTCTCTTATTTGGGGTGCCATCTGCACCAGTTTTTTGTCAGTAAATTTGAAAAGAAAATATATCCATTGGTGGATACTATTTCTATTTTTTTAATCATTGTTTCACACAAACTATACCATTTGTAGGGTATAATAAATAGTACACATAAATAAAATTGCTTCCTTTTATTCTCTATTAACTAAAATACCCATCTCAAAATTGCTCCAGTAAGCTCTAGTATTTCTTTTTATTTTAAATTGCCCATAATTTACTATCTCTGACCATCTTGGTTAAACATCAAAGGAAAGAGTGAGTTTTACTTTTTCCTTTACTAATAATGAGTGCTTACTTGACCTTCACTGCTTTAGTTCCTTTACCTATGAATATGGTGGGGAGGACGTTCACTGTTCAAAATGGTGGGCTCTGTTCCTCTCAAGATTGCCAAGAGTTCAAGTTGTTCTAAACTTCAAGTCAGTGTTAACATAAAAAGACAGCCATTTCTACACTTGCTGACTACCCTTGACTAAATGCATAGGTGAATAATATACATTAAATATAGTTCGTAAGTTCCACCAAAAGAAGTTATATTTTACTCCTTTGAACATAGTGAACATTCCATAGATATTTGCTGTGCTGAATTGAAGCACAGATGGACTTGCTATAATGACTTAAGAGATACTTCTGTTATAGTCAATGAGAGGAGTTAGCAGACATACATTGGTGTAAAATACAACTCTGAAAAATGACTTTTAAGTGTTGATTTTTGGGATCGTAAGAAAAAAAAGAAACTATTACCTCAGGATTTGTTTGAGCAATTTTGCAGTTTTGCTAAATTGGTTAAGGACTATAGCAAAAGATGTTCCTCAGAATAATGAGTATAATATAAATACATTTGAATTTTCCAAATGATGTGAATAACTAAAGAGAAACATACTAATATTAATCATACCAATAATTAAATCCACTGATACATGCTTTTAAAAAAGCACTATCATCTCATACAATCCTTTAATAGGTCAGATAAATACAATTCTTAGCTTCAGTTCACTACTGGATAAAATGAGTCGTGACAAATTTTCACACAATTATTATCCATGCAGTGGATAACTTCCAGATACACTTTATGCTACAAGCGCCGGAGTGTAATTGTACCTTGCTGATATGCCTAAAATTATTTTATTTTATTGGCCAAATCTATCAGTACGAATCCAGATGTTTTGCCTCTGAGAAAGAATAGATGAAGTACTGTGAAATAGTAATATCCTTTTAAATAATAATTATATTTGACCAAACAGCTTCTTTAGTATTTTTGTTATAGTGGTGTGATGTTTCTAAGCTTGGGGTGAAAACCCTGTACCTCAGTTAAAGGGAAGCCAACTTTCTTCAGTTTTTATATTTTATTAGTGTATATTTGCAGTACATAATGAAGAGTTGGTACATATACATCACACAGTTTCATTGTTTCCTCTTCTTCCTCCTCCTCCGCTTCTTTCTCTTATTTATCTCCTTCTTCTCCTTCTCTTTCTGCATCCTCCTCTTCTCCTCTTTCTTGTCCTTTGTTGTTTCATCCCCTTACTCTCCCTTCCTTTCCTCTCTCTCCATCCCTTGGACACCTTCCCTTTTGCAAGAGATCTCTCTCTCTATTTCCCACTATTTATCTCTTAGTTTCATCCTTATTTATACTTTGGGTGATTTCTGTAGGTACCACATGTGGCCTTTTTCTAATGTTAAATCTCTAGAATAAGTAACTGAGAATATGGAGAAGAATTTGGAGGAGGCTGAACTCAAAGAGCAAATGGTAGAAATACATTTCCCAGTTCTGAAAGTGAGGTTTACAGAAGAGGAAAAAGGGTCCATGCTTTCCAAATTAGATAGGTCCTGGGAAAACAATAGCATGGGTGCTAATAAATGTTGCCCGTATAATTATATTTTTAAAATAGATGGATGACGCAGAGATTGATATAGATTAATGTCTGATTATACATATTTCCCAGAAGGCCCTGGAAACATGTACACTAGAAACACATGCATCTTGAGCATTTATTCCTTAAGTAATAGGTAGATATTAACAATATTTTCCCTCATAAGTGTATAATTGTTAGCAGGTGCAGGAGAAAATCAGCATTTGGTACAATGAAAAGGACAAACTTAAGTTGTAGAGCAATTGTGTAGCATGTGTAAGGCTCTAGGTTTTATCCCTAACACCACAAATATTTAAAGAAAGGAACCATAGATCTAAATTTTACTGTATGCTTTTGAAGATCACAAGCTGAAGATGGTTGATACCCTTTAACTACAAAGTAATAGAAAAGCAAACTTTTCCTTCACCAACTTCCCAAGTTGTACATGTTGTCACTATTAATTAAATCAATAATTAAACCTGTAATGATTTGAAAAAATTTCATAGAGTCTAAAAATTGCATAAATTCTTTTTGGGACTTTTCAAGACTGAGATTGTTTTCAACTATGTGTCACATCTTTTGTAGCGGTTATTTTAACACCTATTGAGACAGAGAAAGAATTTTCAATGCACATAAATAAATATGAATCAAAATAAAAGGTTATTGGGAACTATATACGATTTGGTCCACTAAATAATAATTATGAAAACTTGTTTGTGAAAATTCAAACTACATTTCATATAGTTACTCTATAGCTAGAGGCATGAGGATCAGGGTGGGAGAGTACAAACGCACTCCTACGCAGACGTCGGCTACCAGAACAGAACCACCTGCACACTGTATGATAGAAAGATTCAAAGTGAAGTACCGATCATAAGTGGTGCTTAACTTTTGAAGCCAGCAGAATACTATTACTCAAAGTCTGTATCTGACAGAGGTAAATTACTTTGTTGAAATCATGTTCATGAGCTGTCTTGTGGTTGCCAGTCAAGGCCTGCCATTCATCTAAATGAAATGATAGCCTTGAAAAGTTAATTAGATGTTACAACCTGATCAATATTGAAGAGCTTTAATGTATATCTTTCCATCGCTTTCTCTGAAATGCCCTCATATGTTTTTAAGGAGAGCAGCCATGTAATTGTGACAGTATTAAAAGGCCAGGCTGCTGCAGTAATTCCTTTGTGATCTTACACTGTACAGCTACATAGGAAATCTTTCAATCATCCCACTGTAAAGAACTTCTAAAATATCAGTGAAAAATTAACTTAGCATTATGTGCATTAATTCCCACTTCCTGAGAATACATATTACTTTAATTGGATATGCATTATAATATTGACTTTATTTAGGTAAAATCAAATATTTGTGATATTCTGGTGAGAAATATCTTAGCATTAAACATCACTAACAGTTCATTGTCCCACACAATTAAAATTCTTCCATCTGAAATTTCTTCCCAGACTCTAGGTCTCAGATGTGTAGCAATCTTGGAAGGGGTAACACATTAGGTTGCATTTTTCATCATTTGTCAGTATGAATTTAAAAAACTCACCAAATTCTCCCTCATGAGCAATTTGGAAAGAATCTCTGATGGGGTGAGTGTAAAGCAAATGCAATTTACTTTAGATAAGTATTTAAAAACATAACAGACTAAGTGGGAAATACTAAATGTTCCAGAAAAACAGCAAAATAATACAAACTTCCTTTCCTTTTGAAATTACAGAACCCACTAATGACAGATTATTTTACTATGGTCCATACAATTTAAACTTGAACTACTTATAATTTGATTTCTACTTCTGGAATATGATGAAATTTTAAAATTTGTAATAATTAACAGTTGGAAAGGGAAAAATATTGGATACATAATTTCTCCTTTTTTGTTTGGGTTAACTTTTAGAAAGTGCTTTAGAAATGATTGAAAAATAATATTACTGAGAGAGGCCTGAGTAGAGAGACAGAGACAGAGACAGAGGCAGAGACAGAGAGATACAGAGAGAGAGATACAGAAGGAGATACAGAGCAAGACACACAGAGAGAGAAAAAGGGCAGAGGAGAGAAAATTAGTTGTATGGACTTTTCTTTCTAAGAATATTTGCAACTTGTTAAAATAAAAAAATTCTTAATCTAATAAATTTTGGTTCATATAAATATATGCAAAATTATTGTTTATACTTGGACATTCCACAGGTGAGATTTTTCCAAAGAGTTGTTTAAGCTGATTTTCCTAAACTTTCTAACTCCTATTCTCTGTGACTTCCTGTGTTCTGGTTTCTTTCCCCGGCACTCCGCTGAAGCTGCTCTCAGTAGTGTCACCACTGACTTGTACCTTAACAAATTCCAGGATGTGTTCCAGTAACTTTTCTGCACCACTGAATACCGTAGATCTCTTCTTTTTTAATGCTCTCTCTCCCTGTCAGTTCTGTAACTCTCTTTTGGTCCCATTTTCTCTTGGCTACTTTTTCTGCCTAAAAGCCTAAACTTCAGATTCCTCCTTGGGCTCCTCTTTCTGCACACACCCACATCATACACAGGTGTACCACGGAGTTTCATTTGCTATTCTTCTCAGTTTCTCTATATATTTCTAAATGATCACATCGATTCCTAAGATTCATCTACCGTTACTCCTGATGGCTCTAAACACAGAGAAATAGAACGCACAGGGTCAGTTTCTCTG
The DNA here is from genome assembly GCF_000276665.1 of Chinchilla lanigera. NCBI lineage: Eukaryota > Metazoa > Chordata > Mammalia > Rodentia > Chinchillidae > Chinchilla > Chinchilla lanigera. The sequence goes on from NW_004955409.1 coordinate 31,161,239, forward strand.
AATCCAGAAGTAAAAATCTGTCTAGTGACTGAAACTACGGAACTGACGATAGTTCATGTTAACGATGCCTCATTTCTATACCCTACAGCAGAGCCTTACTTCAACCCATCATCTTCCCTCATTCTGTGCCAGGAATTCTAAGAAAAATTGTACATGAAAGGTTATACAAAATAAATCAAAAGTCCTTATGTTCTACTTGTCTAGCATAAATCTACCATTAGAAGTGATTGAATAACCATTTGCTAATTGACTGGGTCTCCTAAACAGGTCATAGAAAGTTCATCTGGTCTAGCAACTTCCTAGTATTACTCAAGAATAATAATAATAAAAGAGACAAGAACAGATGCTGTTGTAAAGGTCAGGCCAAGAAAATGAAGCTTTGAAGCTTTTCATTTTCCTGTAACTACCACCATTACCTCTTCAAATTTCATATTGAATGTTTGCCTATATTTACTCAAGTCAAAGAGGCTAACTGTTTATGCAACATCTTCTTCACCATTCATAAGAATCAATGACCAAGACATCTTAGAATATTCTTTTTAAGGTGAAACTTTAGGAATTAGCTCAAAAATTATTCTGTCTGTATGTGAACAGAACCTTGATTAATGAAATTTACACTGTGACCACTCAGATTGCATCCTTCGGTGATCTACACATCTGTATGGAGCTGTGGACCAATATGACCAACTTGCTTATTTCCCCTAAGACTGAGATCCCAAAAGCAGTGTTAAATTAGGAATGATAGTAATAGGACATAATGATATATACATTCCCCTGGATCTTGTAAATAAGTAAAATATATGGTAATACCATTTTTCTTTTAAATTACTAGAATGTAATAGATACCTTTACTCAGAAAACTGAACTACCTTCCCTGAACATTCTCAAACACGTTCCCTGGTGTCAGGTGTGCTATCTATGCCCATGTAGCTTTAAAACAAGTATATACTATGTACTACCCTCTACCTGTGACTACTTGGGCCACACAATCTCAGAACTGTCTGCAGAAATAGAGAAGAATCAAAATAGAAAAATCCTGATTTGTAGAGCGTGGGTCCTATCGGTCTTTTTGCTTAGTGTTCATGTCTTGTATGATGCCTGGATGTTCTACTCAATGTAATCTTTAAAATAGTATTGTTTTCTTCAGTAAAACCGTACTTTGCTTAAACTGCTTTTTCTTGGAATATGGGTTTCTTGTTTACTATTCTTTTGTCCAAAAGTGCATTTTGTCTGTGAATAGCTTGCTCCATCTTTTAAAAATCATTCCTTTTCCCTGATCCTCGATTTTACTCTCCTCAGTGAAGTTCTGTGGAAGATGCTCTACTTTTACACATACCTTATATAAAGGCTCTGGTGAACTACTCCAGATGCTGGCACCTGGCCAGGGATAGACTCATCATAGCCCTTCCTTGGAACTTTTTAGTGTGGGAATACAGAATGCATTAGGCTGCTCTCCTTCCAGTAGCAAATTTTTCAAGTATAGAACCTGGAAAACTGCAAGCACATTCCTCATTAATTTAGGTCTATAGTGAAGACTAGGAAGCTGACATGTAACATACAATGAGAACAGAATGCTGAAGGTGTTTGCGTTGTTACTAATAGCTGATCTCTGGACTAGGTGCATGGTTGGACTTTTGCCTGTCTAAGGCAAGTATTTCTACTGATGACTAACTTGCTTGAATTGGGTTTTGATTATGATTGCTATATTCAGCAAAATAATCTACAGTATGCCAGTTGTTTTAAATATCATATAATAATGATATTGTAATATGTGACACATATTTAAACTAAAAGCTGATCTATAGTTTATCTGTTATTCATACGTAACAGGACATCCTGTATTTCACTTGGAATCTTAGTTTTGCTTGCTATCAGCAAAGGAATTTGATTGTTTTCTGTGACTTGTAACCACATAGAACTATTTAAAGTATCATTTTAAGTACACACTTTCATTCAAATCCCAGAAGATATGGGCAGTAAATTCATGCTTTCTAGAAAGCTCAGTTTAGCTTGAGTACCATCCTACAGCTTAGATTTTTCCTATCCAAGTTTGGACATATCTTTCTAGAGAGTGCAAATGTACTTTTACACAGAGTATCTGCGACTCACTAAATTTAATGTGTATTTTCAGTTACAACTCTGAGAAATGGATTTAATATTCTCTCAGAATTGAAATTCAGGAACCCTTGCACAGCTCTTGGACAGCTCACTTTCTCTCACTTCTTTATCTCCTTACCTTTATACCTCAAGCAATTCTTTACAGTCTTTACAAGTTGTACAAGTGATGAACATTTATGGGATCTTTTAAAGATGAAAATTCAATACACATTTATCATTGTGGTGTATACCTGTAATAATGTAAGAAGACATGTGTTTTTGCAGTTTCAATCATTTCAATAAAAGAAAAACACAAAGCTCCATTCTCATATTGACTTGATAAAGTGTTTTGTTTTGGTACCATAGTGATAGGAAAGGTTATTCTAAAAAAGAAGTAAATAAATGTAAATATTTTCCAATATTTAGGCTATAAGTAATTTTTCTTCATAAAAATCCCATTGTTCCCAATTACAAATGGTCAGTTGTTTTCTTTTCAGATGAGGTCTACCATTAAGATTGCTTTTGAAAGCATGCATTAAGGCAGAGAGCTGGGAAGTTACTATAATTTTCAGTTCATGTTACTTCTTGAGTACTGTCACTTCTCTATATAAAGCTATAGAAAGTGAACATTAGCCCTTTAAAGGAGTCATATTTCAAGGATCAGGTGGGAAAGACAGAAGTGTTGGATGCACCTCAGTGCACTGCTGTTCATCCTCAACACTTTGCACAATGTGAGAATGTTTAATAATTCCAACCCAACCTACAGATAAGAATCTCTGGTGTCACATCACAACTGACAGTGCTGGTGTGAGATTTGCAGTAAAACAATATTCCAGCTGTAGCTTTCATTTACAGAAATAAAACAGCAGAAGTGGAGGGAAAAAGGCCAGGAAAAGATAAACACATCTTGCAACAGCACTGACATGAAATTATAAAAGTTACACTAAAATAAGGAGAGAAAACTCCAACCTCAGGACCAAAACCTGATGTGTGCCATATCATTTCAAATCTGTTGCTCTGTCTATATTTTACATTAGCCAGTTAATGTTTAGTTATCCAGAGAGACCTTCAAATATAAATAAGCTCTCTTTCAAATAAAGTCTATGGCAACTGTGGGACAGGCAGCCTTATTTTTCTCCCATTAATCACTAGAAACTTCACACAGCATGAAAGTCTCAGGGGATATTTCTGGCTGGGAAAAAGATCCTCCCTCCTCAGTTTTAATCAGTCCATCCCATCTGTAATGGCTTTAGAAAATTGTTAATGACATAAAGTGACAGTCAAAGGGCTTTTTGGTCTGTCAGTGTAGGGTTACTATGAGCTCTCTACCCAACTACTACATGCAGGCCTCAAAGCTGCTGGAAAATGATCTGGATTATGAAGGAATAAATTTGATATGTTAGCAATCACAAGCAGGAACTGAAAAGAAAGGCTTCCTTAATACAGTTCTTTCAGTCTATAATGGGAAATACAAAGATAAATCTGGCTCAGAGACAAACCCACATAAGACTGCTGCAAGCACACAGAATATAGATCTTGGTTATGAGATGTGTAAAACACACAATGGCCTGAATAAGGAGCTAAGTATATAAGTGCAAACAAACCGGTTTTTATAGTTAGCATGGCATTTTGAATGGAGCTTAAAGCCTAAAGGACATTATCCTACTTGCAGATGAAGATGGGAAATGTAACAGTAAGTACTGTGTTTTTATATATAGAAGTCTAATAAGAAAATGTTCTAGAAGCCTATGAACATAAAGTAAATTAAACCTGAATTTGGTTTTCCTAAAAACTGGGCAAGTTTTTCTTCCCCTGATTTAAAATATTGATTTTTCTTTCCAGTTCCATTATCTTGTGTTGGATTTACGGAAATTTTGAACAGTGATGTGCAAATGACTACAATTTGAAGTATCTGTTAAATACAGCAACATGACATCACAAGGTATAATCTCATTCCTCACATTATATAAAGCTTCTGTACAGAATTGATAAATAAATGCAGATCCGGGAACTTGAGTCAGTTAAAAATAGGCAGATAATAAGATGTAAATGGGAATTTGGGAGGTTTTTAAAAAGAAAAAAATTATACTAATGCAGTAAAACATTTTCTTTCATGTATTTTTTCAGTTTCTAGAATATTCACCTCATTAAGGTGTCATAGAAAGTGACAATATAAACAGTTTCCCACACATTTCCTGTAGCTTGTGCTAAGGGGTATAAAAATACTATATTCTGACAATTACACAGATTTTGAAAGATTGGGTAAAATATTTTTAGTTGATTATAAAGAAAAATTTTTTTTACTTAATGGTAGTGAACATATAATATTCCTAATCCTATCATATTCTTTAAGATACATGAAAGAGAATTATACTACCTATAAAAAATTTTCCCTTTTAGGGAAAACCTGTGAAGACCTTTAAAAGAAGGATAATTTCTTATCAGACTGAGATAGCACAAGGAAGGTGTAACCGGCAATCTCCGCTTTTCTAAAGAAACCTTCCAGCTCTGTCTGTACAATTAGCCACAATTTCTCTTAGATGGGTATAATGTGGTAGAAGTAGATAACCTGGTAGTAGGTCCTGAACTAGTCTATAGTTGTGCATTAAAAACTGGGATGGAATAAAAAAGAACAAGAATGCTTTCTCAACAAGTAATTCTGGATGAGCTAGGTAGTGGAATTTCAACTGATTTCTTTATTTGTCAAATGTCACACATTCTCTCTGAGAATTATAGTTAGGATTGGGAAATCACTGGCACGGTGAGCAAAGTTCATCCTATTAGGTTTTGGAATGGGACATAGATTTTTGGATACCTACACTAATTCTTTTAGAATATCAGGAAGCTCACTCATAAATATCTATTTCAGTGATCTAAAATGATTAAATGACATCATGATGACCTGATTTAAAGAAAATGTTACATGAGTTCTTTGAACGGTACCCTGGTGGCCTAGAAGGAAGAGTTAATGCACTTTTCTTAAGTGCTCAATTTAGTCTTAGTTTGCAATGTAAGAACAGGGAATGTGTCTCAATAACTCACTGATAGCTTCATCTAATATAAGTATATTAAGGAGAGATAAGTCTTTTGAAGGAGTCTATCAAAGAACAGGTGGCAATTCTGAGTAATTCAGCTCTGCTAAAGATGGAATGATGGGGAACATTTTTTTCTATTATATAGAATGAAGTGTTGCCCAATTCTAGAATTGAAAATAAAGCCAATTAAAATAGTTGATATCATAGAATTGATATCACAGAACTATACAATATATTTATCAAAACAGGCAGCATTTAGAAACTAATATTTTTATGCAGTATAGCAAAAAAGTCATCACAAACATGGAATTTTTCAGTTCTTTTATATGGACAATATTGTTAGATCAGACATTGTGATGATATTGGGCAGAGGACATAGGAGATTATGAGGAAGACGTTGAGCAGAAAAGAATGTGAAAAACTTTTGAGAGTAAAGTTAGTAAACATTATCTAGGATTTAAAAATAATTTTGTCAAATAAATAAATCAATAAAAGTATAGACATAAAAACAAAAAGAAATGTCAGTCTCTTAATCATCTTAAAATTATTGAATGTATTATTGAATGTATATTACAAAGTTCTCAAGTGCAGAAACACCCCAGGAAGAGAACTATTTCAATATGTATAATACAAATTTCTTATGTGATACAAAAAATCTTTTAAATTGATGAGCAAGCAAAAGATTCTGAAAGTTAGGACTGTATAACTTTGCAAAGGATGAATGCTTTATACTACTGGATACTGCTTTAAATTGTTGTGCATCACACATTTATTATTTGAATAAATCAATCATTATATTGTTCTTTGGCTCCCATATTGACAAGTTGTGGAGTAAAATGGTACCTATACTGCTGAATTTTGAAAATGAACAGAAGACAATAAATATAAAGTATTCTGCAGAGTAGCTCATAGTAAATCACCATAAATACTTTAGGAATATTTAATAAGTGGGATTGAACAAATGGTTAACCACACAGGAAAAACAGTTTATTTTTTTCCATATTTTATTGGTACATTTTAGATCTACATAATGACCACATTCATCATAGGGAATTTGCACCTGTACGTGACACATCTTTCTTCTTTTTTTCTCACATTCCCCTCCCCCTGCTTCAGCCCCTCTTCCCCTCCTTATAAATAGAAGTTAGTTTATTTAGTTTTCTGGTGCCTTATGGAAAAGGTTAATAAAAAACCCAAGTACATTAAAAGTCTAAATGTTATAAAGAGAAGTATGAGATGAGAAAAGAAAACATACCTGAATATTTATAATAATGTTGTCAGTGGGGGAAACCCAGAAAAATCAGGGCTAGGCCTCTGAAAGGCAAATGAAAAATTCAAAATTCTGATGGAAAGATACGTTTAAAAATAAAAGACACATGGCAAATGAGAAAAAGTATTTTCAGTGTGTAATACAAAGAGTTGTTATAACATATATGAAGAAATTCTACCTTCAATTTTTCTAAAAGTAACATGTAATCAAACTGCTACAAACACAATCATATGGCATGGATTGTAATTTCAGTGCTCTTTCTAGCTTCAGATACTTCTCAAACTTTATCTCGTGTAATGGTTCCCCATGTCTTCATTCAAGCTGGATCCCAGCTTAACTGTTACTTCAGCCAAAAGGCATCTTCTGGTTTCCAATTATCTCCCTAGATCTCCCTCCTATAGAATTTGTCTCTTTTCATCTTACCCCTTGTTCTTCATCATGTACTGATGGCTTTTGTTTTCCAGCCCTTTGACTTTTCTATTCCTTTTCCCCAAAAATTGACAATGGGAAAAGGGTGCACTTTGTCTCTGATTCCATACTCCACCCCTAAAATAGAGTACATGGTGAAATAAGGTGAAGATCATAAGGGATTCAGATTGTCACATGAAGCCATCTAACGTTTATATGTAAGGTCATCAGAGAAGTTTTATGCAGATTAAGTCCTTCTTGGGCTTCAGCAACAGATAAAATATGAACTGGAGGCCAAGAAGTCCACTTAAAACGTCTGAAACATAGGAGCTGGGGATTTAGCTCAGTGGCACAGCGCCTGGCAAGCACAGGGTCGTGAGTTTGGTTCCCAGTACTGGAAAAAACACAAAAACCAAAAACCAAAAAAAAAAAAAAGTTTAAAGCAATCTAAGAGACTTTGAAAAGCTAAAGTAAGGAAATTTGATGGAGATAGAAAGATGATTGTAAAGATATCATAAAGATATTTATTTAAAATTTGTCTATTTCACATATAGTTGAGTGTACAGGCAAGAAAATAATGAGGATAAAATTTGATTCTAGATTTTAGAGTAGGATGTAAACTCCTAATACTGTATGAAGACATGAGTAATTTTTTTTTCTCAAAGAAGTATAGGTCAATTAATTTATTTTGAAAATAAGATTTTATTTGCTATGCTTTTTGTCTGTTTATTTGCATGTTTTAAGTCACCTTGACTTCGTAGTCTAAATTATTGGGATACATGTATTAGACTTCTAAGGACCAAAGGAAAGTTAAACTTTCAGATTTATCAGTCACTACTTTCTAATTCCACCACAAGTCTCTAGAATCAAGATCACTTTAATAAAGAAGTTTTGGGATCTTGGTGACGATTGCCAAATGAACTTCCTTATCATTGTCATCTCCACTACCACCAGTACCAGCAATAATAATGATAGTGATGACAGCATCAACAAACATTTACCGAAGTTATCTGTTAGACAATACAGTAGATGTTTGGGTACATAGAAATCTGACAGAGTCCCTAACATTCAAGAGGGAGAATATATCAGTAAATAACATCAGTCATGTGGAGTAGAGTGTAATAAAATGAGTGTTAGGAAAGTCATTGCTTCTGTAGTTTGAAGAGAAAGTTGACCACAGACTGAAGAGTCTTTAAGAATAGCTTCATGGAGGAGGTAAAATTTGCATTAGTATTTATAGAAAGAATAATTTAGGATAACAATAAAGGCAACTGTTCAGACAGAGGTTACTACGAGAACAAGAAAGAAAATTCTATGGTCTGTTCAGAGAGATGGGTCAAAATGTATGATAAGGTACACTGAGTGTCAGATTGAGGATGGTTGATTTTAGAAAAAAACTTGAAATCATTTATTTTAAGGAAACAGAAAGCCACTTACAAGTTTTGAGCAGATCAGCCACTTGCAGAAAGTTGTTTTAGAGGTTTTAGATAATGAACCCTATAGCACATTGTAAGTTAACTCTAGTGGTTAAAATGCAAATTGATGAAACCCCTACCATGTTAATTATCTAGGAGAGAAAAATGAGAATCTGCTTGGTGGAATGAGAAGGAGGAAATAAGACAGTTTTTTCATATGTTTCAATATGAATAAATTGAAAATATAAATGGAGAGAATACAATGAACCTTTAAATATTAAATCACCCAGCTTCAAGTTGCTAATTCAAGACAAAGCATAGTTTATCTAAATGTTTACCTACTTTAACTCCATTTTTTAAAAACAACTTTTGCAGTACTTGAAATTGAATCCAGGACCTTCACAGTAAGCTGCGTACCAGACCTTTTTTATTTTTTTATTTTGAGACAGGTTCTCCCTAAGTCTTTAAGTTGCTCAGGTTGGACTTCACTTGAGGACTTCCTTTTTCAGTCTCCCAGAGTGCTGGGGTAAGGGCATGCTACTGATACAGGAAAATAACAACTCCCAACCTGAATGAAATCTGGGATGAGTTCGTGTTCTCTAAAATTGAAGAATGAATTTTAGGAACAAAGGAGGTTAAGAGCAGAATATATTTATTGAGGGAAAGAAAGCTTCTGTCCAGGAGAGGGACAGAAGGGGGGCCCGAGGCAGTTACCCCAAGACTCTGTCTTTTCTAGGGACTTTTATAGAATAAAACCATGAGGTGAGGAGGGTCCAAAGTAGTGGAAAAATGGACAAAACTATGGTCAATGAATAAGAATTGTTCAGGTAGAATTGATTAAATTGGGATCAAATGGGAAAGGGAGTCACGCAGCAAGTGGGCATGAATACAGAACAGGGGCTTTTCCTGTGAGGGGTTGCGTCAAGGACTCTTCAGGGTGATTGTTGCCTATTTAGAATGTTAATCCCTGATGTCCATCCCTAGGGAGGTATGTGGGTGCATTTGTTTAGTCCTTTGTCCTGAGGTCTGGCCCACAGCAAATACATATCTTTCCTGTTGGCTCCTTCCAGGGCCTGGCCCTGCCTGACTGCTGATAATACTTCTATCTAACTCAGCTGCCTATGACACTACTATATACCAATACTTCTCAGTTTGGTTGAACCCAGTCATCATTTTACTTTACGTATATATATTTTTCAATGTGTTGTTTTATTTTATTTTATTTTATTTTATATTTTTTTTTGTACCGGGAATCAATCTCAGGACCTTACACTTGCCAGGCAGGCACTTGTGCCACTGAGCTATATCACTGGCCTGGACTGCGCAATTTTAAAAAATAAGAGCCCACTAAAAGCAGAACATTATCATACTTAAAACTTGAAAAACATTAATAATCCCAAATTTGTAGTCAATATTCTAGTGTATATTGTTTTAAGTGAAATTTTTTGCGGTTCATTTCCTCAAATCATTAGCCAAAAAGTATAATTCTTTTCTACTGATTGACATTTCTGAAATTCTTTAAATCTTTAATTATGTTCTCCACCTGTTTTCTTCCTTGAAATCTCTTAATTGAAGAGACAAAGTTCATATTTTGCTTACTGGATACTCATGGCAACATTTAAGTGTTAGTCTGTCTTCTATATTTCAATAGAATGTGATTACATATATAAATACAATTACATCTATGTCACTGCTACATTCATAATGAATTGCCAAACTATGCAGCTGTTTCTCAAAAAGTTTTATGTGTGTATATATACACAACTAAGTATACATAGTCAAGTAATGGTCAAGTATTAAAGTCACTATAATAGTTTCCTTTTTAGGATTGTAACACTCATCATTTTATGCATGTATTGCATTATTTTAATAATAAGAATTTTGTAATATGTGCTGATAGCTTCTAAGGCTACGTTAACTTTGTCTTCCTATTTTTCAATGTTATCCTTCTAGCAGAATATTCTTACTTTTTTTTACACTGCTGAACTCTGTTTAGTTTCAGTGGGGAGAAAGGTGTATTTATAGAAATTTCATCTGTAAGATATTGTCTTCCTGCCCAAAGGAGTCCAGTCATATGTCTTTGTATTTGGTCATTTTTACTTTTCTGTCTTTCAGGATTGTTTTGAAGTCTTTTGGATAGAAGACACATTACAAAGTGTGGAAAAATAGGAATGGAATTAGGTAAAAACAAAGAACACCATGGTTCCAAACTGCTCTTGTAAGATATTATTTTTAAATAGAACTAGGCTCGTTATATTGTCTCACTAGTGTGAGAAACTGAATGAGTAAATAAGACTGAAAATATACATAGTTATTGTAAATTGAGAAGAAATTGTTCAAACAAAAAGAGAAACTGTGATGGGGTAGGGGAAAGGAAGGAAGGGAAAAGGAAAAATCTGTATATCTATCTGTCCATCTATCTCTATATATGTATGCATACACAAGACAGTTAAAATAGTTACACAGTTAGTTTCTCTTCGTTAAAAAGAGTTCCTTGAAAAGAAAGTTTTGGGCTAATATTGTTTGGACAGTATTTCAGGCCTACATCTTGTACTCTGGGTTGCTACTATGAAGATGACAATACTTAATATATTAGTTATGATTATTCTTTGTTTAGCCTGCTTTGAAACTGTTTTATTGTTATCTTTTTTATATTTTTCCTCTTTAAAATAAAAAAGTAGTATCACTTCAAGGAACAAACACAGGGAATAGTGACTGAATTTTCATAATGGTACCAGACACGACTTCTATCATGTTTCTATCAGGTTTAATAGTGAATAAATTTATCAATTGAACTTATGTAGAAACAAATTAGAAATAATTCCTGAAATAATGTCATAGAGGATAGTAACTCATTCTATTTCACCACACGTCATGAAAAACTACATCCTATAGATCAGGCGCAGCCCCAGGCAACACGGAGAAGGTCTCATTTTGCTTTCCCATAGCACAGCACCCCTTCATGAAAATGTTCTGCTCCTACTGGTCTCCCACCTGATTCTGGATGTGAATGTCCCCTTCATCCTATAATTTTTCAATCACTTTCTGTATTGGAAACCAGAGTTCTGGGCTGAAGCCTTTCCTGCTCCTGAGACTGTAATCACTGAAATCTTGTTGCGTTTATCTTCTTAAAAAACTGTTTTAAGAAAATCTTTCTTCTGTCCCTTTCATTGCTCATGGGTCTGCCTTGATGGGATCATCAATTTCCTCAGCAACAACACTGAGATGAGCTCTTCAACAGTCCTGCTGCTTACATTACCCTCTTCCTTTCTTATATGCTGAGGTGTGGGAATATTTGTCCTATTCATTCTACCTTCAAGCCATGTTTGTTTTTTTTTTCCTGTTGGGTAATTTTTAACATTAGAAGTTAAACACTTTTGTGACCCTCTCATTGCCTAAAGCAAATTCTCAAGACATATTCTAGGAAATGTCACTCTTAGGAGATTCACAGAGTAAAGTAGTTATAAAGGGGTTCTAGTAGAAAAAGCTACTTTAATGGGATCAGCCTAATAAAAGTGGAATTAATTGATTATAGACTATTTAAAACATATCTATTGATATTTTGTGAATTTGTTATTCTGAAAACAATAAGCTTCAGACTATACCAACCTAAAGATTAACATCCAAATTTATGATGTCTAATCTTAATTTTGTCCTGTCCTCATCTCCCATGTCTTCCTCTTATTCCTATCAGTACACTGCAGGAAGATAAAAGCTGAGAAAAAGATCAGAACACTTAGTAAAAGGACAGTGACAGGACATGGAAAAGAAAGAAAAATTTTTTTGAGAGTAAATTTTTAAGAAGGGTCTTGTCTTCATACGCCTCCCAGTAAGGAAGGCTAGCTTAAAGTGGAAGATTATACAAACTTCGCCTGCTATTCTCTGGATTTGATGTGCATTTGCTTGTGTCATAGTAACAAATTTTCCAGAATTTCAGATGTTAAGGGTACAACAAAGAGTTACAAAAGGAAAAAGAGCTTTACCTTGAAAAGCAAGTAGAGTTGAGAAAAGTTTGCTAGATTGAAGGGAAGAGACAGAAGAAAGGAATAAAGGCAGCAGACAGGAGATAATTAGTGGAGAGTACTTGGGAAGGATATTTGTATATTTATGTACATGTCTATGTGGGCTACTTGTTTCTGATGCAGTAGGACAGAGAAGAACAAGATAGGATTTGGATAATGTGTTATTTTGCATTCATTTGTTTGAGTAATAACTCGATTTGATAGGATACTAATGTTTCATACTCCTTTATACTTCTCTTGCACTCTGATCAAAACTATTTTCCTTTTCACTATAAAATTTTACATGTTGCACCTCTGTTACATTTCCATGAACATCAAATAAACCTTTATTTCTAATTCTAGCTGTGTAGAGCTTTGACTGTTGAGAGAGAACTTTCTTAAGATACTCATAGCAAAGAAAAAACAATCTCTTCTAATTTATGTTAACATTATTTCTAGAAATAGAAGTACCCATATATGGTTTTGATGTTCTTATGAACAAAATTAAGGACTCTCCATTATTTTAGGATTCTGGCAAGATAGAAATATATTGATGAGGTAAACAAGCCCAGAGGGAACATCTGAGAAAGTTAAATCTGCCAAATACTACTGTACAATTTACATAATTCCCCATTTTGATGTCAAGCCTCAAGTGGAGCAAAGATCACATATTTCTTTTTCACGTTGGAATAATCATGATAATATTTTGATACTTTCAGTAGAAAATAACCTATTTTATTACACAATATCTTTAAGGAGTGGGGTACTTGTGTCTGCATGACTTGTGAAATGAAGTAATGCATAACTTGCATTGAAGTACTAGAAAAACTCCTCTCTACATTGGCACCAAAGTGTACCAAAGATTTACCCTGCTGGAAAGATCTCTTACACAGGATTTCTGTGTCATAGTTTGAAGCTGCATCTAAGAGAATCTTTTCTTTTCAGCATTGCCAAAGCACCCACCTTCCTTCAGTGTCCTTAGTTTAGCACCTGGTCATAGGATGCGTCTGCACATCGTTGATACTTTATAGTGGATTGTATTTTCTCATCAAGGAGACTGTCATAGACTTCAGAGATGTTAACATTTTTCCAACTTTGTGTGTGAAAGTGATGTTTCCTATTAATTTTGTTCTGTTGCTGAAATTTCTAAGCAAAAACCTTCCGTGGGAAGCAGAATGATGTCACAGTCACAGCATAAAAATATTCAACCTTTAGAATGAAATATTATGGCGTATATTTCACTACTTTTAAATGCATTGAAACAAAAACCTTGAAGATTATGACATCAATTTAAAATTTTTAAGTGTGAAGATTTCAGGAGCCTTGAGAATGAGTTAGGAATGAATATATTGCCCCAACACCATGCCACGTAGAGTTTCCCATTGCAGTAACCCTATGACAAGCAAGCCTGTCCATAGACGACAGTGTTTCTGAGAATAGGTACTTACTCTGAATGATAGAGGGTATAGAGATTTGGTCAAGGAAAGTAGTTTATCAGTGATTATCTTTGGGGGAAAAGTGGTATTTTTGTAAGTGGTGTCATGATTAGATGATTTAAAAATAAATGAAAAATCAGACTTCTGACTTCAGCTCAATATGAGTTGTTGAGGTTGTCCAGAGAATAAAGTATATATGCTATTAAAATATTTATTTATTTTATATTTACATATAAATTGATATATATTTTAATAGCATGTATATGTTTAATTCTAACATATTTAATTCTAATAGTTGAGGTCTAGAGTATAATTAAATATACACGTCATTAAAATATATACATATAATTTAATAGCATGTATATATTTTAATATCATATATATTTAATTCAGGTAGAATAGATAGATAGAGAGAGATATTTGCTACTCCTCTTTCTCTTAACTCAAGCTAGAGAACCAGTAAAAGCAGTAACCAGGTGTCTAAATCAAGTCTGAGATCAAAGCTCTGAAAACCATGGAAGCTGATTGAGTAATTTCTGGTCTGAATCCAAAGACTTGACAATCAGGAGCTCTGATATTCAAGAGCAGAAGAAGCTGATGTCCTAGATCACTGATAGTGAACATTTTAGAGCTTTCAATGATACAAATAGCCCACTATAGCATGCATGCCATAGGTTCTCCACCATCGTCCTAGATCAGAGAGATTAAATCCATCCTACATACTTTCTCTCTCTGTGGTTTGAGTAATGCCTGCCTACATTAGTGGGGCAGATATTTCTACCCAATCACTGAATCAAATGGAAATCCCTTCTATAAACACCTTCAGAGACACACCCAGGAATAATGTTTTGCAGTTATTTAGGCATCTCTTAATCTAGTAAATTTGATGGAGAAATTTACCATCACAGCTCTGACATGTTAAAAGTTTGGAAGCTGTCACTGGAATCTTTAATACTAGTGTAAAATTTCTGCATAAATCAAAAATCATTGACAAAATAAAACTAGGAAGGACCTATTAGAGAACTGTGGTTCCAGGGAAAATAGCCGCTATAATTCCAGAAAGACTGATAAAGTCGAACCACTGTCTTCATTTTCTCTCTTGGAGAAACCACTGGAATCATAAACTGATATGAACAGTTGAATGATAATTTTGGTGACTTGGAGGCTCAGTAGGAACTAGTGTGAGTGAGGAGTCAAGGGCCACTTTTCAGATGCCTATATGCTATTTTGTTTTACCTTCAAGAATTGTACTAGATCCTTGAAGACATGAAAAGGTCTCTTCATGGCTCTGACTAGAGAAGTGAAGAGAAGAAACTGTGGGAAACTCTTCAAGTATACTCTACAACAAAGAGTTACTCCTTCAGGGAAGACAGCAGAGCTGTCCCTCAACATAACAGCATCATTTCCATGCCAGCTCCCTTTGGCTTTTCTGTAACACCTAAGGGAGCAGTGATGATGGATCCTAATGGCTCTATCTTGTAAAGCTTATAATCTGGATCTACAGACTCACTTACAGACTAAAATTTAATTATACTATTGTAGAATACATCCCTCCCACACTCTTTACCACCGCATCAATAAGAATTAAATACATTATCAGTATAATGTACCTCAAAAGCAGACTTTATCTAAAGAAGTGCTCTTCCTCTTTAGATGCCAAACATGAGACAAAAGCAAGAACACTAATGTAATTTGAAGTCTTTAGTATTGACAGCTTCAACAAACTTCAAACTTTAATCAATGCATTACTCCCAGATACACTAACATAAAACTTTGCACTATAAGCCTGAGTCACGGTTTGTGTCTGGATGTCCCCCAAACCTCAGTCAGGGGGTGGGGCTTTTTTTTTTTTTTTTTTTTTTTTTTTTTTCTCTTTTTTTTTTTGGTTTTTCTCCTGTACCGGGACAGGCAGGCGCTTTTGCTGCTTGGGGCACTGTTAGAGACTTGTCACTCAC
>NW_004955409.1:31178306-31179920 GCF_000276665.1 Chinchilla lanigera
GAAAACTTTAGTGTAAACACAAAATTTAAAAAATGAATATGATCCATAAGCTAAGAGAAAATGAAAATGAAGTCATGCAAATTGTCAAATGAAAGCTAGAAGAAACAAGGCAGGAAGAAGCAGAAAGAAAAAAGCTACAAGTGGAAAATATAAATGTTACAGTTGTTTTTAAATCCACTGTATAAAAATCATTTTACATTTAAATGGTCTAAATATATCAATTAAAAGTCAGGGACTGGTAACCCTTTCAAAATAACGACAACAATATTTACAGACTAATAAAAACAATTCTAAACATGAAATATATGGAAACATGAAATATATGGAAACATGAAATATGGAAAAACAATTCTTCCATAGGAACTCCTGAAATTCATATGGAAGTACAACAAACTCTGAGTGGCCACTGTAATCATGAGCAAAAACAACATAGCATGAGGCCTTATACTCCCCAAAGTTCAAACTATACAACAAAGATGTAGCAATGAAAATGATATGCCACTGGCATAAGCACAGACACGTGGATGAAAACAGAATATAAAGTTTAAAAAAACTCACATATCTAAATGCAATTTAATTTGACAAAGGTGCTAGGAACTCACACTGGAGAAATGATAATCTTTCCAATAAATTGAATATCCACATACAGAAAGCATGAAAGTAGGCCTTTATTTCTCAGGAGTTATAAGAATAAACTCAAATGTATTGAAGGCTGAAATAAAAGATTTGAAGCCAATAGAAGAAAACATAAGGAAAATATTTCATGACATTGGAACAATTGGGGATTTTTTTCTTGGCATAGGCCCTCTAAAGCTCAGGAAAAGCAAAAGTAGACAAGTGAAGTCATATCAGAAAAAGAAAGCATCCTCACAGCACACAAAAGAATTAAACAGAGCAAAGAGGCAAACTATAAAATGGGAGAAGGTTTCTAAATTGTTCACCCCATAAAGGGTTAATATGCAAAATATTAAAATTAAAGGAGAAATAAACAATAACAGAACAAAATATACCAGTAATTTGATTTTAAAATGAGCAATAGATATTTCTTATAAGAAGTCATACAAATGACAAACAAGGATGTGAAAGACTACTCAACACTAATCATCAATGAGATGGAAATCAAAATCAGAATGAGATATCACCTCACTGAAGTAAGAACGGTGATTATCAAAAAGAAAAAGACAAGCGCTGGGAAGGATGGGAAAAGAGAACTCCCGCATAGTGCTGGTGGGAAAGTAAATTAGTACAGCCATTCTGGGAAACAGCATGTAGAGCTGGATTTAAAAAAATTATATACAGAACTACTATATGATCGAGGAATTCCACTACTAGGAGTGTATGCCAAGGAAATGAAATCAGTCTGTCAAAAATCTTCAGTTCCATATCTATTGTAGTACTACTCACAATAGTTGAGAAATGAAAACAAACTAAGCCTCCACCAGCGATATACAGAATGGAATACACTAGCCGGCCATAGTGGCGCATACCTAGAATCCCAGTACTTGGGAGGCTAAGCCAGGAGGATCGTTGTGAGTTCGAGACCAGCCTGCCCTACAAAATGAGCTCAAGGCCAACCTGAGCTGCAGCGGGAGACCCTGTCTCAAAAAGACAAAA
>NW_004955409.1:31184884-31224884 GCF_000276665.1 Chinchilla lanigera
TAGCTGAATCTGGAGCTTTCTCTTTTGCTTTTGTTGATTTTGCTGTCTTCTGGCATAGTGAAATATTGCCCCCCTGCCAAGCCACTCTGCCTTGGATCCAGCTGATAATGGACTGAAACCTCTACAAACTGTGATCTAAGTAAACCTTTCCTCGTTTAGCTTGTGGGTGTTGGATATTTTGTCTCAGCAAGGAGAAAACTAACTAAGATAGCCTACCTACTCCATTTCTTAGTGTGTGATACATCATACCTGAATTTCCACAGAAAAGTTACAAAACATGTTACAAGCCATGATAAAGGAGTCTAAAGATAAGTCAGGCATCAGACTGTACTCAACAGTGACACGGGTTTTGGAATTATCAAGGACTTTAAAATAACTGTGACAGATATGGTCAGAATTCTGTGAAAATGCTGACAGCATAAAATAAGAGATGAGTAAAATAAGCAGCAAGATGGAAACTGCCAAAAATATTATACGGAAATGGTAAAAATCAAAACCACTGAAACACAATTGAAAAGTAACTTAGAAGGGCTTATCAATTTAGAAAAAAAATATTAATTGGAAGAGAATTCACTCACAGCAATAAAGTGAACAATATCAATAATAGAAGGGCCAGAAGATGCAGTTGGGATATAATAATAATGAAAAGTATAATCTACATGCAATGGAAATATCAGAAGAAGAAAGGAACTAAAGACATATTTGAAGTAATGGCTGATAATATATCAAAATGAATGACAAATATGAAATTGTGGATGTAGGAAGCTCAGAGAATATCAACTGAAAAAATATAAGCATTTTATAATCAAATTACATTAAATCAAAAACAAAGAGAAAATTTTTCAAAGAAGCCAGAAAAAAATAATAAAGTTATAGAGGAAAAGCAATATAGCACATTTTCCTTTTAAAATATTAACAAAAAGAAACTGAAGTGAAATATTTAAAGTCCTGAGAGAAAATACACACTACAGCCTACAGTTCTCTATGCAATGGAATTCTTTTTCAAATGTTTAGGCAAAATAAAGATTTTTCTGAAATAAAGACATAATCATCAAAAAATTTGTCCCATAAGAAACATTTAAAATTATTTAGGGGGAGGAAAATGATATCATTCAGACACTCAGAATCTATATGAAGAAAGTGCATCAGGAAGGAATATAATGGAGGTCTAAAATTAAATATCTTATTTCTCTTATTTTTATGCAATCTGAAATAAAGCCTTATTTAAAGTACTGATAGCAATAATACATTGTGCTGATAGTATAGTCCACATGAAATGAAATGAGTGTCTGAAGTATCAGAATGGGCAGTAGGAAAGTACTGAGTCTGTTATAGGATCTCTGCAATGCATATTGAATATTGTTATTTGAAAATAGGCACAGATTAGTTAAAAGTGTATATGAAAACTTTAGTGTAAACACAAAATTTAAAAAATGAATATGATCCATAAGCTAAGAGAAAATGAAAATGAAGTCATGCAAATTGTCAAATGAAAGAGGATCGTTGTGAGTTCGAGACCAGCCTGCCCTACAAAATGAGCTCAAGGCCAACCTGAGCTGCAGCGGGAGACCCTGTCTCAAAAAGACAAAAACAAAAACAAAAACAAAAGAATGGAATGCTATTCAGCCATTAAGGGAGTGAAATCCTGTCTTTTGGAACGACATGGATGGAAGTTGAGATTATTATGTTAACCAAAATAAACCAGACATAGATGAACTATCACAAGACATCACTCACATAGAAACTAAAAACGTTAAAATCTCCTAGAAGCTGACAGTAGGAAAGTAGAGGCCGGCAGAGTGGGGAGTGGGGGAGATGGGAAAAGTAGGATAGACAGGTGTTGTCACTGAGATAGGAGTAAGAAGCTCTGGGCTGTTTTTGCATAGTAGGAATGACTGTAGGTTACAGTAATATACTGCACATTCCAAAAAGTTAAAAGAAAGGATTTTGAAATATTTCACCACAAAGAAATAAGAAATGCTTGGGGACTTAAATATATTTTATCCAATTTAAAAATGACAGTATATATAGTAAAACTTCATGATACCTCTTAATATTTATAATTTGCATTCTTCTCTGTCTTAGTTTAGTATAAATTTAATATAAAAACATAAGCTGAAACAGACATACCAACAACATATAAGTATACAAAAAATGATTACCATTGATTATCATTAGGAATTCAGATGAAAACAATGAGCTAGCACTGTGCACATACTGGAATGTTTAAAAGTAAAACAAAATAAACATTACCACATTTTAGTAAAGGTATGGGGCAACAGGAAAACATTACAAAATAGTAGTAAGGGTAGGATGCAATAGGAACTTATATATAATTCTTGTATGAGTGCAGAACGGTGCAGCCACTTTGGAAGCCAGCTGGATAGCTTCTTAAATGCCAGTCATAATCTTTACCATGTGATAAACTAGTGTATGCCTAGAGCCTAGATATTTGCCAAATCATTTGGTATATAAATGCAAGTCCACACAAAGTGAATTATAATTTTATTCATTAACACCAAAACCTAGAAGCTATCTAAATATCCTTCAGTAGGGAATAGTTAAGCTGTGAAAGATCCATATTATGTGGTGATAAAAAGAAATGAAGTATCAAGTCATAAGAAGACATGGTTGAATCTAAGATGTTTATTTGTTAAGTAGAAGAATCAGTGCAAAGGTTCACAACCTGTGTGAGTTTATTGTATAACTTACTGTGAGGGGTATAGAGACCATGAAAAATACTAGTGATTAAGAAATAAAAAAGAACCACTGAATAGAAGAAATAGAAGAAATTTAGAGTATAGTGAAACTCTTTAGTAAAATATTATAATGTTGGATATTTAATAGTATTAAATATTTAATAGTTTAAATTAGTATATTATATTTAATAGATTAGTAAGTATTTGAAACATCTAAGTGAGAGTAGAACAGGATTAATAAAATAATACATGCAGGTAAAAAAATCATTTAAACTGCTGGGCATGGTGGAGCATGCCTGTAATCCCAGCACTCTGGAGGCTGAGGCAGGAGAATGGTTGTGAGTTCAAGACCAACCTGGGCTACAAAGTGAGCTCATGGCCAGCCTGAAATGCACAGCAAGACCCTGTGTCAAAAAAGAACCCCCCCAA
Source organism: Chinchilla lanigera (assembly GCF_000276665.1). NCBI lineage: Eukaryota > Metazoa > Chordata > Mammalia > Rodentia > Chinchillidae > Chinchilla > Chinchilla lanigera. The sequence goes on from NW_004955409.1 coordinate 31,188,013, forward strand.
AAAATTAAATTTAAAAATCATTCAAGAGCTTTTAAAGTCTCAGGATGAAATTTATTATGTAATGGACAACATAAATGTACTAGACAGGGTTCCCTAAAGAAACAAAACCAATAATTAATATAAATGTTAGATTTTCTTACTGACTCAAAAGCTGGTATTTGCACAATGGCTGTCAGCACATCATTTATCCCATGAGCCAGATCAACCAGTAGTTGCTCAGCTGAAGGAGCTGGAAGCCTCAGAACAACAATGATGCCACTGCAGTCTGAGGATGAAGGCCTGGAAACTCCCTGGAGAGCTGATGATATTGAGTCAACATTTAAAGGTTGAAAAAACTGGAGTCTGATGTCCATGTGTGATGCCAGCAGCAGCAGATGTGTTGGTTCAAGAATAGATCTTCCATGGGACAACAGGCTTCCTCCTTCGGACTCTGCACCTCCGGGTCCCAACCTAGGGGACAGAACTGCCCACATTCAGTTCACTGGTCCACATGCTAATCATGTTTGCAAAGACCCTCACAGGTACACCTAGATATACTTTACTAATTTCCTAGGCCTCTCAATCCAAACAAGTTCATGATTGTGACGAAGGTTATCACAATCACCTTGCAAAGATATGACACAGCCTCACTGAAGTTGGTAAGAAGGAAAGGGTGCTGACAAATAATTTTGGAAAGGAGTGTGTGAGGCTAAATGGAAAAGGACTAGGAAGAGTCACCATGTTCTAGCTGATAAAATATGGATTAACAATTCTTACGCCATTATTCACATGTCCTGGACTAAAGTAGTTCAGGAAATGGATAGTGGGCTGTGGGAGCCAGCTTCCTACCGTCGAGATGAGAATTTACAAATGAGCGAAGGGAGGAAGGCAAAATTGTCAGTCTGATAATGGATTAAGGTTGAGACATCAGTATAACCTCATTTAAGTGAATATAGATATGGATGGTTCCATATAGCAATATTAAAGACATCTGTGAGTACACAGGTTGGTATGCATGGTTCTGATTGCTTTGTTTATTGAAAAGTAAGTTTTGTCTTTTTATTTGTTTCTTCTTTGTAAGAGAGAATCTTTTTGTCTATTATTTGTGCTGTGAATACCATTTTGGCAATTCTTTTAAGATCATGGTATACAGTATGTTCACTGTCCATCCACTGAGGAATGGATAAAAAAATTGTGGTACTTTATATAATGGAATATTACTCAGCTATAAAGAAAGATAAACTCGAGGCTTTTACAGGTTAATGGTCACAAGCAGAGACTATACTCATAAGTGAAATAAACAAGACCTCCATGTGTAAGCAACGTATTTTCTCACTAGTGTAAGAACCTGAAAGAGTGAATAAAAAGTAGGAGGTATGAGAAACATTGTGAAATGAAAGGAAACTGCTCAGAAGTAAACAGCAACTGGGATGAGGGAAAGAGAAAAGAAAGATGGGGAAAATTATGTGTATATGTGTATACAGCATAGCTAACACAGTTGTACACTGACTTGTATTGCTTTATTAAAAGGAACAGTTAATGATTATTTAAGCAATCTTATGTGTCTATATCTGTTTTCCTGAGTAACCACTTTGAAGATATCAATATGCAATGCAACAACCATTGTTAATTTCCTGTCAACTTGTCTGCAGTTCAGTATTGTTTGTATTGTTCTTGTGCTACTTTGCAAATGGATGTCTGTTTATTAGTATGCTTTTGTTCTTTTAGTTTTAAAATAAATAATAAATAAAATGAAATTTTTAACAAGATGCACCTAGATCTACTTGTAATAGCCCCAATCAGGAAAATGCTAAACACACACATGCACACATACTCTGAAGATCATATGTCAGAGAGACACAGAATTCATCAGAAAGCCTTCTTAAAGAATAATGAGAAGAAAAATAAATACCCATTGGATTTAAGAAAGTATACATTAGATACCCATGAGTATGTACTGAGTATAAATCATTGAATAAATAAAGATATGAGAAAGAAAAGATGAAGTTCCTTTGCAGAGTTGAAATAATTTGTGTTTGTTTCACTGTTGGGCACAATTTCTGGTTTTCTGATGAAGGCCATAGCTAGTGATGGCCTTCCAAAAAGTACAGGATGGGAAAGGACAAAAATAATCACTTGTGAGTGAAGCAATCTGACACAGATTACCTCAGGCAGATAACAGCAGTATCAACAGAGAGGTCATGTGGAAAGTACATAGGATGAACAAAAACTATGGTGAATGGTTAAATTTTAATATCTTCTTACAATAAAAGACACATTGTAAAAATTATAGGATGAGTCTTTGAAGCAAGGTGGAGTATTTTCAGTAATTTGAGGGGACTCAATGACAGTATGAATTTTATTATAATAAAATTTTTACTTAAACATGAACTATATTTCTTGATCACTTCTTGATCAAATGTGTGCTACAGTATCTCTCAAGTTAAGAAAAATATTATAGTGTGTCCTCATCCATCTTGTTTACTGGCTCTGGCACCAGTTGATGTTTGTTGTTCCTCAAAGTCAAAATGGGGATGAAAACCAAGATTTTGAATCAATCAGGACTTTGAGATGATCATGACAGTGACTGCAACTAAAAACACCCATGTAAGAGGGCTTTCTGAACTGTTTCAGAAAGTGACGAGAATGATATAGGACAGTATGTGTGAAGCAAGGGGGGGATATTTTGAGGGAGAAGAACGGCAATGTATCTGGTGCTGTAATAGTGTTCACCATATGTTTTGACCACATGCATATCAATACATGCTATTGGTATGATATGATATGTAATGAAATTGCACTATACTTCTGTCTTGGTTACTTTTCTCTTATTGCTGAGACAAATACCCAATACCCAAAATTAAGGAAGGAAAGGTTTATTTAGCTCCCAGTTTGTGGAGGTTTCAGTCCATACTCGGCTGGCTCCAAGGCAGAGAGAGTGGCACATGGCAGAGGGCAACAGTTCATGGTGACAGAAGACAGCAAAGGCAACAAGAGCAAAAGGGGGAGTGGCAGAGAGCAGCATCTTTCCCTCCCTTGCATTGTATGCAAACTACCCACCCTAGGGTGGGTGTAGCACTCACACCCATAATCCCAGCATCGGACCATGGATCAATCATAAACTCTAGAAGCCCACACTCATGGCTGCCTGAGGCTGTGGGGGGACATCCAAACACAAATCATAACAATTTCTATGGTCTTCCTCCCTGAAACATGTCATCTCAGTCTAATGATAAGATGTATATCAGACAAATGTTGCTAGGGAACACTGTATAAAATACCTACGTTGTAACCAAGACACACTCAATCATCAAAAACAAGCAACGTAATGACTGTCAAAGTGAACAGTACCTTAAAGTGACATGACAATTAAACGTTATGATTATTTGAATGGAATTCTAGACCAAAAAACCTGGATGAAAGCTAAGAAAACCTGAATAAAGTATCGATTTTGATTAAAACTAGTATATAGATACTGGTTTATGAATTGCAACAAATGTATTGTTTTAATGTAAAAACAATATCAGTGGCAACTCGATGAACACTTTATCAGAAATCACTGGTGTAATTTTTCACAAATCTAAAACTATATTAAAATTCCCTAAAGTAAAATTTTACTTTATAGTAAAATTCCCTAAAATAAAATTTCATTTAAGTCACATTAAATATGAAAAGAGTTCAAGAATAACCAGTGTTCATAAAACTGTCACATCAAAAAACAATAAAAATATAAATACAGTTTAAACCATTCACCCTGACAAATAAACCATTTTAGGAGTCCTAATCAGAGCAGAGCTGACAAGAAACTTCCATATTTATATTTTATTAAAATGGATGAAAGAATAGACCATTCTAACATTTTACCTTCAATTTTACTGTATAATTTATATTTTTATGTTCAGGATCTTAAAATAGTCTTTGTGTTAAATGACATTTCTTCTTATAGGATTAATACATATTCATCATAGAAATTTTAGAAAGTATCAAAAATATAAAGAAAAAATAACTCATAATTGCTAATAATCAAAGATTGAAGTTTTTAAGATGTTAGTATTTGAATTTCTAGCCATACTACTTTATTTGAGCAATAAATATAAAATTATATAGGAAAAACATGCCTACATTAGCATAATATTTGAAATATTACTGAATTTCATTTAGGTCATTCTGGGACAAACTGTTTTCCAGAATTGAAGCATAATGTGTCATGGAATACATATTTCTGGGAAGTGTAAATAACTTTACCTATAATCATATTAGTGAAAAAGATCACATAAATTATACTTATGTAGTGACATTTTGACTAAATATATTTGCTAAAAAAATAAAAATAAGACAATTGAGTCTTAAAATTATGCAAGCTTGTTTCTTTACTTTTTAATTTTTTGGTCCTTTTGAGACAGGGTCTCAGTATGCACTTCAGGCTGGTCTTGAGCTCACTTTGTAGCTCAGGTTGGTCTTGAACTTGCAACAATCACCCTGCCTCTGCCTTCCTAGTGCTGGGATTACAGGTGTGCTCCACCATGCCCAGCTATCCAAGCTTATTGACATTCTAGACATGGAGCCATTTTACCTGTGAATGAATTTCTTATTCAATAAATATTTGCAAACCTATTATATAACAAACATTATTTTAGAACTGAGAGACACAGTTTTTAACTTCCCAGAACTTAATTTTTAGTGAAGGGTGGGCGATAATTCTGTGTATGTGTGTACACTCGTGTTTGTGAATAGGTGTGTGCTTATAATGTGATATGATGGAAAGTGCTACTGAGAAAAATAGAGAGACGCCAGGTAGGGCATGAGTAGGTTTGGTAAGAGCGAAAAGGCCTTCTGATTGCTGCATCTTAGAGGGTTAGATTTCTCACACACAAGGGAGAATTTTTCAAATTTTGTAGTTAGTACATTAATGGTGAAATGACCAATGCAAAAAAGTTAAATAGTAAATGTCAGTTTGAAAATACTGGAGGTATAATGGAGATATTTCCATGAACAGCTTAATTTCAAAGGCCCTCTCTGTATTCTTTTCTTAGTGATATGGAAATCACAAAAGAGCCATCACATCTGTAGTAATACTGTGCTCTTTCCTCAATTCTATCAATTACTCCCTAGCAGCTAGGAGAGAATATATAATTACCCTCACGCATTTGGAAATAAAACCAGAAACACAGTGTTTTTGCTGTAGCTCCATATTGTCAGTCTGTCCATAAGAGCTCTTTTCATAAGACTTCCTCTGCCATGGCTAGGAAACTGTGGATTATCTCTCTAAATTTATGTCTCCAAATGCTTTTCCACTCTGTAGCTTTAGCTGTATCATCGAACGTACTCTTTATAAGCTTCAATTTACTTGTCTGAAAAAGTAAAATGATGATCATTCTGGTCTTGCAGGTAAAAAGCTTAAGAATCACCTCTTCATCCTAATAAGCTAAAAGCTCAATAGATTAAAAAAAATCAACTTATTCATCTCATCAGAAAATTGAGGTCACAAGCAAATCATTGCACCTAAAAGTGGATAAACAGGCAAATGATGCAGAACCAGAGTAGAACCTGTGAAGAGAAACATCTGTGGGATCATCCAGGTAAGGGAGATCACCATCATATTTTACAACTTGCAAAGGACCAGCATGGACAAGACTAAGAGTAACAACTTCCTGCAGAACCCAGTAATAAATGAGCTATTTTATACCTCCAAGGGATCTGTCAGATACAGTTAATACCACAGAAGAATCATCTCACTCTTCCAGTACAAGAAGGGGAAAGGGAACCATTTCAAGATATGCCAGAATATTTTGTTCTTAATAAGGTCTGCCCTCAAGAGAAAGAAAGTGTTACCTGAACCTAACCTACTGGGGTAATATCAGAGCCTAATTCATTTGAAGAAGGTAAGTACACAACTGCAGCCCCCTATGCCATCTTGGCCCACATAAAAAGGGAAGAATAAACTGAGACGAACTGTTTAGTACACAGTACAGTGGCATATACTTGTCAGATAAATAAACCCTAACCATCAGGTCAGAGAGTGCTTCCATTTCCCCTCTAATGATGCATGAAAACCCTGAATGTATACATGTGCCAAAAACAGTCTTAAAATAATTAGGCAAAAATTACAAGGGAAAAATAGGTGAATGTACTATTACAGATGGAGATTTTAATATTCTTCTACTCATAAATGGACAGATCTAGTGGGTAGAAAATCAGTAAGAATATAGTTGACTTCAAGAGCACCATCAAGCAACTGAATATAATTGACATCTCTAAACCACTTCAACAATAGTAGAATACACATTCTTCTAAAGCTTACATGGAACATTTATGATGACAGGCCAAATTTTAGGCTATCAGTCACACCTGAAAAAATTTAAAACAATTGTAATCACACAATGCCTGTGTCAGACCATCAGGTAGAAAATTCCAAAATATTTGGAGATTTAACTGCACATTTCTACATAGTAATTGGATCAAAGAGTAAATCTCAAGAGAAATTCTGCAGTACTGTAAACTGAATGAGATACAACTTATCAAAATGTGTGTGATACAGTGTTCAGAGGGAATTTATAGCATTGAAGTAATATATGTGATATACATATATTACAAAAGAAGGAAGACTGAAGATCAACTATCTGAACTTTCATCATACAAAACTTAAAGAGAGAATTAAATCCAATGTGAGAGGATAAAAGAAATAAAACTAGAAAAAAATCAGTGAGATATAAAACAGTGATAGAGAACAAAACTTGTTTCCTTGAAAAAGTCAATGAGATTGATAAACTCCTAACAAGGGAAATTATGGAATAAAGAAAAAAGGCATAAAATACTAACAACTCTATGTTAATAACCTAGATGTACATGTATTAGTAATCTAGATTATAGTAATCAACTCCTTAAAAGCATCAGCCAAAAATCACAAGAATAAATAGGTAATTACATCTTCTGAATCTATTAAAGAAATGTAACCACTAATTAATATTTCTGCAAAACAGAAAGCACTAGGTCCAGTTGGGTTCACTGGTGAACTACTAAATATTTCTTTTTAAATTCTCTACAATTTCTTCCAGAAGATAATAGTGGAGGGTTTCATTTATAATTAATTCTATGAAGCCAGACAAATATCTATTTCTAAAACAAGATAAAAAACATTACTATCAACTAATATTTCTCATAAACTATCAACTAATACTTCTCATAAACACGAGTGCAAAATTCTTCAAATATATTAACAAATCAGATAAAATAATTTATAAAAATAATTGCACACTATGACTAGAGGGATTCATTCCAGTTATAAAATGTAATCAAAAGTTTGAAAATCAATTAATATAATTCACCACAAGCTAAAAATGTCACATAACCTTATCAATGAAGCAGAAAAGGCACCTGACAAATCTAACACTTATTAATGAATTGTCAGTAAACTAGGAATAGAGGGGATTTTACTCAACCTGGCACATAGTGCCTTTAAAAACCCTGTATGGGGGCTGAGGATTTAGCTCAGTGGCACAGCGCCTGCCTGGCAAGCGCGAGATTGTGAGTTTGATTCCAGGTACTGGAAAAAACCAAAGCAAGCAAGCAAACAAACAAACAAACAAACAAAAAACCCTATATGTAGCATCATTCTAAGTGGTAAGAATCTCAAAGTTTTCTCAGAAAGAAGGCAAAACATTCCTTCTCATGACTACTTTTCAACACTGCACAGTTCATAGTGGATAATATATTTCAAAAAAGAAATAAATGGTGTACACTTAGAGGGAGAAATAGAAACTGTCTATGATTGAAAATGCATGATCACCTGTTTACAAAATCCAAAACTTTGATGAATATTCTTAGAAATAATAAACGATTCTAGCAAGGCTTCCAGATGCAAGCATTTAGTTTATTTTTTTTAAAGAGAAAAAATAATAATAACAATAAAACAGAGATTCAAAACAGGTTAGTAGGAGAGTTACAACAATTAATACATTGTTGTCCTAGTAGTTATTCACAGTACAAGATATAGGCATGATATCCTGTCCAAGCAATATTAACACAAACATTTCTTTTCAATGCACTAAGAGGAAGTAGGTGTATAGCTATCTGAACTCTCTTGTGTATAAATATAAATTTTTTCCCCTTCTTCCTTTCCCCTTCCCCCATCAGTTTATCTTTTTCTTTGAACAGTTTCTTCCTAATTCACAATATCTATCATACATCTTGCATCTTTCTTTCTCATTCAATTTCCTGCATTAGTGACATCCAAGCTTAATATGTAAAAGTCAGTTGCATTTCAATTGAGTAAAACAAGTATTATAGAATTTAAAAGACATTGACATTTATATTAGTATTAAAAAAGAAATGCCTAGGTGTAAACCTAACTAATTAACTAAGTAACTAACTAACTTATGATCCCTATGAGAAAACCACAAAGCTTTGATGAAGAATACAAAGAGCTAAGTACATGAAGACAGATATTCTATGTTCATGAATAGGGAGACTCAGTATTGTCAAGAGAACAGTTTATCCCAACTTGCGACATAGATTGAATGAAATCTCAGTCAAAGTCATCAAAGTCGGAGGAAGGTATATTTGGAAATTTGCTTAATGGTCCTAAAGTTTATACAGACCAGCAAGATTGCAGAATAAGCAACTGACTACTAGGGAAGTGATAAAAGAAAACTGACATTCAAATTCACAAGCCCTAATCACTAAACTACAGTAACAAAGGACATTGTGAGTACTACAGTTAAGAATAATGTGCTGTGTATTTAAGCAAATTAGAGGATAAGAGTTTGAATGTTCTTATCACAAATGATGAATATTTGAGGAAGTAGATATTTAAAATCTGTTTTAAACACTACACAGTGTGTATATCATATGGCGTTCTATAAATATGGACAATTTTTATGGATCAGTTAAAATAAATTTGAATTTGTAAAACATCAGATAAAAGCATGCAATACTTCTGAAACAGAAGACAGATCCACAAAACCTCTTAGAGAGCTTGGAAACACATCAGTGTAGTCAGCTGATCTTTAACAAAAGGGTTAAGGCCGTGCAAGCCGGGAAACATAGTCTTTCCAACAAATAATGGTGGAACGAGTGGATACATAAACCTTCCATCCTTCATGAAAATCAACTCAAAATGAATTACAGACATAACAGCAAATGGAAAACTCTCAAACTCCTAGAAGGCAACACAAGAGAAAACTTACATGACTTTGATGATGGTTATGTCTTTCTAGATATAACACAAAAGTACAAAGCATGAGAAATAAGTAAGCAGTCACATTTCATTAAAGTTAAACATTTTTGCTCTGTGAATTAAAATGTAAACAGAAGAGGAAGAAAAAGTAAAGACAGAGACAATGAAAAAGACACATATATATTGGGTAGATATAGCTGTTATCCAAAATATAGAAAGAACCCTTAAAACTCAGGAATAGGGAAACCAACAATTTAAAACAAAACTGTCAAAAGACCTGAACATTTTTCACATGGCAATAGAAGATGCTCAATATCACACATTACAGGGAATTGCACGTTAAAATATTAATGTAGATATTGCTACATACCTATTAGAATTGTTACATCCAAGACATTGACAATATCACAGGGAGGTGAGGATATAGGGTGATAAAGGCTCTACTCTAATTCCTTGATGATGGGAATGTAAAATAGCACTGTAGAAGGTAGATTGCTGACTTTTACTCTTATCATAGAATTCTGCAATTGTGTTCATTGATATTTGCTCAATTAATGAAACCTTGTATCTACGTAAAAAAGCTACACAGAAATGTGTATAGCAGCTTTATTCATTACTGCCCAAACCTGATGTGATAAACTGTGGTACATTCAGATAATAGAATACTACTAATTGCTGAAAAAATAAGTTGTGAAACCATGAAAAAATATGGAGACAGTAAATAGATTTGCTAAGTAAATGAAACAGCAAACTACAATGAATCATATATTTAGAATCACGTAGCACATACCATCTTTACTTAATGATGTGTTAGTGTCCTGCTATACACACGGAAAAGCTATGCAGGCAATAAAAGCATTAATGTTACTCAGATTTATTAGGGAATGGAGAGATGAATAGCTAAAGCTCAGATTTCTAGGGTAATTAAACTGTTGTGCAGTACTAAAATGGTGGATACATGCCATTATTTTCCCATAGATTATACAACACCAAAAGTGGTCCGTAATGTAAACTGTGGACTTTGGGTGGCATATACTATGTCATTGTAGGCTCATGGGTGAACATAAGAACCACCTTAGTAGGGAGATTGGTAGGGGGGAAAGTGGGGGAAAAGGCTACTTTTCTTCACTTCCTGCATCATTTTCTGATGAAGTTAAAATTTTTCAATAAAGTTTATTCATATTTAAAAATAAGGGACTAGGGATTTAGCTCGGCGGCACAGTGCCTTCACCGGCAAGCTCAAGGTCATGAGTTCGATTCCTGGTACTGGGGAAAAAAATAAATAAATAAATAAAAAATAAATTATGATCTATTTGTGTTGTATTTTAAGGGGTAAATCATTTAACTTTTCAGAATTTTTAAACCTACATTGCCAGAAAACTATGAAGTATTGAGAAAATGAAACATACCACTTATTTTCCTATAGATTTATAATTAGGCTTGACATTATTATAACAGAAAGAATGAAATTATTAGTTCTTTAAAAATAAAGTTTCCACACTTTATAAGAAAGAACTTCAGGTTATAGTAGCAGTTGAGATGAAACTGAAATGCAAATGAAGTTTGTCAACGTTACCCAGAAATGGACACAGCATTTAGAGGAAATTTAAACTGATGTTTGAGACAGAATTTATAATTTGAGATTCAAATTGAAAATGACTGGTTATTTTTTAATCTGTAATTTGAACTTGTGAAGCCAAATTATATATAATGAGCTACTTTAATTCATTTTCTAGGTTTATAATCTGAGTTGAGGAACTAGATATGAAAGTAGATGTTATCCTGAAACCCATGGAAGGATTCTTGTATGTTCAAGGGAAAACAATATAGATAGTAAATAATTACTATTTCTACTAGAACCTTTAAGCAGTTTCTTTTTCTCCACTTGTTTTCTTACTGTTTCTTCTACATAGCTGTCTTGGTTTCTTTTCTCCCATTGCTGAGACAAAATACCCGATGCCCAAAATGAGGAAGGAAAGGTTTATTTAGCTCACAGTTTGTAGAGGTTGAAGTCCATACTTGGCTGGCTGCAAGGCAGTGTGGCACATGGCAGAGGGCAACAATTCATGGCAGCAGAAGACAGCAAAAGCAACAAGAGCAAAACGGAGGAGAGTAAAAGGGAGGAGTGGTGGCAAGTAACCTCTTTCTCTCCCTTAAACATGCAAATTATCTGCCCCAGGCCAGGTGTAGTTCTCACACCCATAATCCCAGCATTGGATCATGGACCAGTCATAAACTCTAAAAGCCCACCCCCATGTCTGCATGAAGCTTTGTGGGGACATCCAGACACAAACCATAACAATAGCCATGAACAACATTATAGCTCAATTATTTTCTTCTAGTGTAGAACGATTATTTGATGCCATGACCATGGGAAGTGTTGAGTTATGGGATAGATTGAGAAGAAACCATCCTTATCTAGATGTATTCCTACTTATAGAGCAGTGCCCTGAGCATTTTCGCTTATTTCTTCACATATCACAATCTACAATGATACAGAAATTTCTAAATTCATAGGTCTAATCACTCACTCAGTGATTACTTATTGAATATTATGTTCTAGAATATATTATTAAGCAAAAGAAAAGTCACTGTGCCGTTATAGAATTTACTGTTCACTGCAAGAGATAGACATCAGTGTAATAATCATTTTCCATGATAAGGCCTACGAAGAGGTGACGTGCTTGGGTGCATACTAGGAATTTGGTCTGTGGACGTCAAGTAAGACTCCCTGAGGAAGTGAAAACCAAGGGGAAGTCAAAGATGAAACAGAAGTGAACTACTAAAGGATGGGAGTAAAAAGAATTCCAAGCAGAAAATATTTAGTTAAGTATTTAGTATAGACTAGGTTTAATATGAGTTTACTGTGAGCATAAAACAGCATGTAATAAAGTAATTGCTTACACAAATGCTACTTTTGACTTTGTTTTAATTACATACTTGAAACTCCAAATTATTAAATTGGTTCTATTAAGAAGATGAGATCATGAGTGAGTTTTCTTTTCTATTTTTCTAAATACAGTTAAATAATTTCAAATAATTTACAATATTCAAAAAATACTGTACAAAAACAAACAAAATAGTTGAATTACCTCCATTGTGTTTTACCAAATAGCTTCTATCCTTGTTCCTTCTTTTAAAAATAAATTTAGCATTCAACACCGTATTTTTATTCAATGCAAATTGATTTTTTCTCAAAAATAGTTATTTCTTTCAAGAATTCTCATTTATAACCTGTCATTCTTGACACAGAAGATAGCCTTATAAGGGAAAGGGGTGCAGTAGCCCCAGAGAGACCTCTTGACCAGTCAGAATGCTCATTATCAGCCCAATTATCCCCTGATAATTGGCTGCCCATGGGAATAATAGTCTGGAATGACTTAACTCAGTGCTGACATATTCTCAGCACCCCAAACACTCGTTCTAAATGTCTTTACTTTTGCATATTAAATAAGGGAAAAATCTGATTCTGTTAGTATACCATATTTGCTTAACATTTAACTTCCTGTGAATACTGAAGGGTCACTGGGCTGAGACCAGGGAATATTCCCTGTGTGTAGTAAACTTTGCAGTTCTGGCAATAAACCTTATACAGAGTCCAGCTTTCTCATTTTGTCTCTGTACAACATTATCCAAAAAACAAGTCTTCTTAGACTCTGAAATTTACTCATAGGGTTACACCCTCAGAATGGGGTGCCTGGGCTTGTTAATGCCTACCAGCATTACAACACTTCTAGCTGGCTGGCTCATGTCCAAATGAGTCTAGGAAATGGCCAAGGAGAGAAATAGTGGTGGAATTTTTCAGAAGACAGGGTATTTGCTTTTGTGTGTTTCTTGAAATAATTAGGTCGAATTAAGTTAATGCTCCTAGTCTAGTGCTTTAAAGTTTCCAATCTGAGGCTCAAATGTTCTCATTTTTATACGTCTAGTGCTCCTGAAAACTTGTTAGCAGGATAAGGATGTTTGTAGGCTCTGAGTTTCCTTTTGCAAAGCTGTATAAATTTATCTATTTAATAAAAAGTTTGCATACTGGCCAGAAACCAAATGGACAAACTGTACTCACTAACCCTTGAATACTTGGCTGCTTTGTATAATGACCCAGTCCATTATTAGATAATGAAAGAGTGTATGAGAAAGTGGGAGATTATTTATGATGGAAACAAAATGAAACTAATGGGACAAGATTTGAAAGCTGTGATGCATGAAAGGTGCTATGCAGGCAGCTCTGGCACCATGACAAACAGAGATAAAGACTCAGTGGGAAGCACCAGTGTGAACATGACTATGAAGAAGAAAGAATGGATTTCCTGAATGAATCCTTGCCATCTGGTGTTTGTTTAATACACAATGAAGGTCAAATGGCTACTGATCCTTTTTTCTATAGTCCAGTGACTACAAGAATGAGAGGAATCAATGAGTTTATCGATATGTCTGGAAATGACTCACCATATGATCTGATGGAGTCAATAAATCTCAAGTAACTTGTCATTACTCTTTCAAGTATGGTTCAGATAATACAGCTACAATCCTGCCTTTTTTTTTAAAGCCAATTTGTTGGATCAAATGTGGCAGCTACACTTTTTAAAATTAATGTCATGAATCATTTAATTTTGTATGTATGCATAATTAATAAGGAAGCTTAGAAAGAAACTCAAAAAACTGAACGCTACTCCCGTCTTGAAATAAACGTGTTAATCATTTGTTTCTGTTGAATAGTGGTAGATTAATCTTTTCTTTACACTGTGCCTTTTCTATGTATGAGATTGATTACACACCTATTTTATATAATTATTCCTAGGGGACATATCAACTTTGGTAAAATATGTTTGTTCCACATGATATGTAAACAGCATACGCTTTGGGAAAGTCATACATAAGTAGAACATATTATTTTACATGACTTTCTCTCTCCCAAAGTTTGGTCCATGAATGCACTTCCACAATATGATCTGGAACTCTTAGCCTCTACTGCTGAAGTTGCAGGGTTTTCTGTTGAGTTATTTTTTAAGACTAAAATAAAAGATAATTTTTCACAGTAATATTTCTCAGCTGCCATGAAAACAGGGATAGGAGAAGCCAAAAATAGAGAAGCCAGCTGTGAGAGGCTGCTTTTTTTTTTTAGGACAACTCAAAAGTCTTTTGAATTCATTTCATAAGGAGTGTATTAAAGCAAATACTGTTTCACATGCCTGCATGCTAGAGTTTAGAAGCTGATACACACCCATCTGTGGCAGCATGTATGTTATCTATTGTAGAGGTGGTTGAATTATTGAGTTCATCACTGACTGATACTTTGGGCTATCTTTTATGCCTTCTTGTTTTGTAAAACAAAGCTATCTTTACTAAAGCTAGCTAATTAAAGTAGAAGTGGGGTAATTATGAAGAAAAATTCACTTCTTCCAGTCAACTCATTGCATTATATTCTAGGTGCCAAACATTTTGCTGGTGTTTTGATTTTTTGTCCCAGAGTGTAAAAGTATTTCATGCTCCCTTCAATATGCAAAAGGAAAAAAAAATCACCCACCATTCTCCCGTTCAGAGGCATTATGTCAATATATTGATCTTATTTTAAAATTATTTTCCTTGCCTACTTGTGACAATAATATAAATAGAATTTTATAACTTGTTGCTTTTTGCTCAGTATTTTGTCCAGGCATTTCATGTCCATGATGCATTCTTTGAAAGCCACATAAACTGGTTATTTGCTACTTTTGTTACCATTGTATTTATGAGACCATATTTTAACAGAATGCCTTTAGTTTGGTGCTTGCATATTTTTATTCATTAGCTCTAAAACCTTAAAAACAAGAACTTACCCTTTGTACGTCTTTTGTGATATAAAAAATAAGAATAATGATTAAAGTTAAGATCACAGTGGAGGTAATGGCCTGCCAATTAGAAATTGCCCATCTAGCAGGGATGTTAAAATGAAGATTACAACAGAAACGCTGTGAAATTTTTCTGTAGCCTGTAGAGATTTCAATTTGATAACCTAATGAGACCATTGAAATTTCAAGATACAAGTATTCTGTTTGACTGAGAGATTAAGTACTTTGTGATCAACATATGGCTCAGTTTTTGACCAACTGGCCGTCACTTAGAAGGCCTTGGGGGCCCTTGGTTGCAAGTGTCCTGTGGATTGGCAGGCACAGAGCTGGCGAGCTGCTTGTATTTTAACTCAGAAGAGAGCTGGGGCTTGCAAACCTCAGTGAAGAATGACTTTCAGACAGGCCACCTTAGATTTTTCCGAAGGTGGAAATTTGCAACCAAAATGTCAAAATGTCATTATTATGATTACATTTTCCATTACCAATCAATAGCTTTTCTTCTATGACTCATTTACTTAAAAATTGGTATAGAACAAAGATGCAGATTTATATTCAAACTTTAAGTAAAGAAAAAGTCAGTTTAGGATTCATTCAATGTAACCAGTGATTTCATCATTTGTACTTTCTTTCGGATCCATGAGTCATAACCATACATCTATTTTTCCTTCTATTTTTTTTAAAAACAAAAATATATCGGCATGTTATTGTTTTAACATAAAGATTTTGGGATTATGCAAATAACTAGTAATTTTAACTGTAATAATTCTTTATCTGTCCCTACTATGCTTCCTTGTCACTTTTTATTTATTTAATTTTTTTTTTCCAGTACCGGGAATCGAACTCAAGACCTTGTGCTTGCCAGGCAGGCGCTGCGCAGCTGAGCTAAATCCCCAGCCCCTTCCTTGTCACTTTTTAGAATATGATTCATTAGATAGAACATAATCCTTTATTTATTTATATCATTTTCCCTTTGAATAGTGAAGACTTATATTTTAAAAATTTATCAGAAGAAAGAACTTGATATCAGGCCCTTTTAGCTAAAATTGGCCTCAATCATTAGGTTTTAGAAACTTTCTCTGACCTAAATATGATAATCTTTTAGTCATACTAAAATATGCTCCTTCCTCAAATTAGCTTTCTATCCACTTCCACTTCTCTTTATATCCAGTATAAACTAACACTTGTTCCTAGTCATAAGTACACTGAGTTTATTTTCCAAGTAAACCGTAAGAGACAGAAAGTTAGGGGCTGGGGATTTAGCTCAGCGGCAAAGCGCCTGCCTGGCAAGTGCGAGGTCGTGAGTTCGGTTCCCGGTACCGGAGAAAAACCAAAAAAAAAAAAAAAAACAAACAGACAGAAAGTTAATTATAATATTGAATTTTATTAAATTTAATACTATATTTTATAGACCCACTCAGAGGACATATTTCTGGAACTTATGAGTTTTTAATAGTTTACATTAAGAAGACACAGAGGTTATCATTTCCATTTTAAAATACCATTGATTTGAGTTAGTTGTGTTTTAGACTCTCTGTGGAAGCACACAGGTCATGGATATTTAAGATTCTACTTTCTCCAGAGGTTCTATACAGAATACATGAGAAATACACTTCAAAAATTGCTTTATGACTATTAATATTATTATCCATGCGCTAGGCTCAGAAGCTGAATATTAAATGATTTTGCTTCCTGGAGGAATTTATTGGTGCAATCTAACTATTTAAGTGTTTCTGAATATTCAAGGGTTAGAAGACTGCCGACATAGCTAGTTAGAACCAGTGTAGTTATGCTAGATACGTATGTACAAATAAAGTTAAATATCAGCACAAGATGTTACTCTGAGTACATATGAACTCTCTAATTCACTTGTAACCTTGTCTTAATATAGTAACTATGAAGTCTTAATTCATTTCTTTTACATTTTTTGAGGTTTCACAAATGGATAGGAAACTGCATGGTGCTGAGCAGTATTTGAATAAAGTAGATTTTTAAGGAAATTCTATTGAGATGGACACAAAGACAAAAAAAACAATCAAAAAAAATACTGCTGATCAAAAAAAAAGAGGCAACAAAATTAAAATAATAGATAACTTTAAAAATCTTATAAATAAGCTTTTTTATGGAAAACTATACATGGTTTAAATACCATGATTGTGTGTGTGCATATACATCATTGTATTTTACATTATTAATATTATATTTTATAATACTCTCCTTGATAGTAAACTGAGAAATTTGAGAACTTGATAAGCAACATTTTTTACTGACAATCATTTAGCTCAACTTCTATACATAATGTTTTGAGGGTTTTATTACAAGTGCTGGTAAATTTAATTTTAGATTAAGATTTAAATGAAACCTAATAGTCTCAAGAAATATATATATTTGGCCTAAATGATGGTGTGTTGTTTTGCCTAATTTTTGCCCAATTAGGGTCCAGCAAATGGGCAAACAACAAAACAATAAGAAGCAAATTCTAACAGCACAAAGGGTTTAAATAGGAAGATGGCCAAAGAATCAGACAATTAACCCCAAGAAGTTGGGTTCATTGCCTTTCTTGGAGGATCAGAGAGATAAAATAAGGTCATTTCTCTTGTATAGAAGAAGACAGAGAGGTCAAGAGCCGAGAAACATGGACAGGGAAAAGAGGAAGAAAGTACAAGGTGGTACCCTTTATTTCCCACTGTGTGACAAAGGTCAAATTGATAGCACTTTCTGAACTTTGAAGACATGATATTCTGTTTCAGAGATTTGAGTTCCAAAGTTGTAGTCACTGAATTTCTCTCAAGTAGGAGTGGACATTTTAGAGTGAACTTCTAAAGCACAAGAGACCTTGACTCCATCTGGAAAATTTCCCAAACTAAGCAGTGGTGAGCCACACTAGATAATGCATTAGAATATAGCTATATTAAACAATATGGCCAGTTTACAGATAAATGTTCAGACTTTATCTTCTGATAAAAGGTGTCAAGATATCTATTACACTCAAAAATAGCACTTGCATATTTTCAAATGTAGCATCTATTCAACAATGTCTAGATACTTAAATTTGGAGAACAACATAATTTTTCCACTTAACACAGCTATTTTACCTACAATGTCATAGGTATTATATTTTGGTCACAATTTTAGGGAAATTGAGCACTTTCCTATAATAACTGTAGTTTCCTCAAAGTCTCAAGTAGACATGAATCTAAATCAGGATGATATATAAAGAATAGCCTGTTTGATTTAAAGACCAATTGTCATTTGAACCAGAACATTATTTTATTTGGTCTTTAAAGCCTTTTTAAAATCTTGATAAAATCTGGTCATAGAAAAACTCTGATAATTTTCTAATACCTCAAAAGTTATTTTGGTTTGTTTATTGTTTAATTTTTCTTACCATTCAGTTAATCTCTCTCATGCTCTCTCTTCTCTCTCCTCTCTCTCTCTCAAAAGTTATTTTGGTTTGTTTATTGTTTAATTTTTCTTACCATTCAGTTAATCTCTCTCATGCTCTCTCTTCTCTCTCCTCTCTCTCCTCTCTCTCTCTCTCTCTCTCCCTCTAGTATATATACATATATGCTTATATGAGGTTTAAACTTGAATTAAAAGAAATTAGTGAGTACTATATGCAGTATGATCAGAAAATATGGGGAATGCTTAAATTTTAAAGAATTATTGCAATAAAAGGCACATTGTCATTAACTGCCATCAAAATAGTCCTCTTCACTTTGACCAAATTTATTCCATCCTTCTTCACACTTTCTGAAGTAGATTTTGAAGTTCCCTTTGTATCTTCAGTTGAACTGTAGAATTTTCCTCAATGCCCTGAATTGATTCAAAACATCAACACTTTATGGTCACTTTGATTTTGAGGAGCAGTGAAAAGTTACACAGAGCCAGAACTAGTGAATAAGGTGGATTAGAATAGGAATGAATCATAATGTTTTTATTTGACACAGATTTCCATAAATCTTTTGAATCCGTTCAGGACATCAAAGTAGCCACAAGTAGGCATGAAAGAGGACTTCCAGAACTGCTGCAGTAGATGGCAAGAAAAATGGGTAAGTATACAATATTTGAAGCAAAGGGGACTATCTTCAAGGAAATTAATGGCAACATGTCTATTAGTGTAATTATTGTTTATATTATACGTAAATATTCACTGTAGATTTTGATTATACCATGTACGGTATATAGTATTTCTGTGACAAGTGTAAAAATGTTTCCTCTCTAAAAGACATTCAAATTCATATGGATTTTTTGAGGGGATAAGACTGTTATAAATACCAGTAAGTTCTGATTTCTACTTTTCCTTAGTGCCTTTTTGCATATCTTAACACTATTAAGTCATTGGTAAGAATTACCTATGTTTATAAGAAAAGTTTTGAAAATTTTGGAAATCATAGAGATAAAATATTTTTTTCTTACCAAATTAGAAGGTAAGACAAGCTTAAAAATTGTACATATATTTGAATTCCAGAGACATCAACAGTTGCAAATTAGGTTATTTTCCCTGCCATATTCAAGATGTATGCAAACTGAATTAATATACTTCATCATTTTTCACTCAGGAAAATCTTACCACTTAATTTTTAGAAATGAACTCAAATGCAATTCTCCCTTAATTGAGTGACTAAGGCAGTGACTTTACCATGGTATATTTTGGAGGAGAAGAAAATATTGATGAGTCATAGAAAGTTTTGATGAATGCACAGATTTAGATCTACTTAGTGACTCATCTGTAAATTCTCTTTCTCTGCTTACTTGAAGTGTTTAATTCCCCCTCACTCACAGCAGAGACAGCAGGGCTTGAAAGAGTATGGAATTATCCATTCTTCATTATGAAAACAGGCAAGGAACTAAGAACCTGACAAGGAATCCTTTTCCTATATGTGATGTCACAGAATTCTTTCTCCACTTAAGTAATAAAGCTAAAGTCTTTTTCAAGTCTCAACTCAGCTTTTAAAAGCTGTCCAGGAGGTGAATTTTGATAAAGTCTAAGGCTGACTTTGCTTCCACTAATACTTTTGAGGTATTTACTGAGCTTATTTCTGTGTATGGACAGCCTTCTATCTTCTCCTTATAGAATTTGACAATTTGAGTTGACTGGTGTTGAGGTGAACCCAGAATCTGTGGGGCTATATGTGGTTAAATTATGAACAATTTATAATAATCGAATCCAGATCAATGAGAAATTTTCTTCAGTTTTGACACTCTTGCCATGTTTTGAATAAAACATATTGTCAGTCCCAAAGTAAATAGCCTAATTCTCTTTTATCAACAAGTTCTGACCTATTCATGAGTGATACATAAATTTAGGTTGCCTACTCTGAGAAATAACAGCCTAGGCAAGTAGGATAGGCATTTTTAAAAAAAATTGTCATATGGCATGATTATAAATTAAAATATTGTATGTAGGAGTGTCAGGGGAAAGTGTACTTGGCAAGCACTAAGAATCTTCCGACGATGAAAAAGCTGTGGCTTTCATTACAGATAATGTAAATAAGATGATAATACTGGCCTTGTTTAGTTGTCAGGTCACGCTAACCATTACAAAACATCCTAACCTATGAGGTTGAAATATATGCATTTAAAATTCATAAAGTTTTGTTTTATGATGGAAAAAATATACTGAAAAATTTCTTTTCTATTGTAATAATAACAATAGCACACCCTTCTAGAGTATATGAAAAGCAGATAGACAAAGATACTGATACTTTTTGAGGTTAGATATATTTTTCAGAAACACAAATAACTAAGAGGAAAATGCATTTTAAAAGAGTGAGGTTTATTTATAATGGCAATATCATCATGTTTTTTTAAAATTATAGTCAGAGTTATAACATAAACTTTCACCAAGCAATGGAGCTTTGAATGGCATAGAAAGAAGCTTCTAGTA
Source organism: Chinchilla lanigera (assembly GCF_000276665.1). Classification (NCBI taxonomy): domain Eukaryota; kingdom Metazoa; phylum Chordata; class Mammalia; order Rodentia; family Chinchillidae; genus Chinchilla; species Chinchilla lanigera. The sequence continues at coordinate 31,208,882 of NW_004955409.1, forward strand.
ATACATACATAAATATGCAAATCAAGTAGACCCAAGTGTATGCTAATTGCCCAAAACAGCTCTCATTTAACCAACAGTGAGCTATTCCACATTATCTGGAATTCAAATGGATGGCTGTGTAGGTGTAAATGCATTTCTAAATTAATTTTCCAATAATAGACAATCTCTAACAAACAGAAACTTGGAAAAATAAACAAGCATAAGGGCTGAAGGATATTTCCTGTGTGTGATTTTAATAAGTACGATGTTTTTTGTGTTTAGATGCTGTGGAATTTCATCAACCACACAAAGTACAACAAAAGTAAACTTTGACTAAGGTTTCTTACACACGAGCTTTTGTATTACTACAAATAATTCATTCTCTTCTTAACTATTAACCACACTGGCAGAAAGGCAAAACATAATCTCTATGTTTTATTAAAAAGACATCCTATTTTTTCTTAGAGTCATATCAAGTCTAAGAGTATGGCATATATTTGCTTATACACTGTTTACATATGCTTATTCTGCTATCTTTTATTAGAATAGGACAAATTTCCATTGAGAGTATAAAGAAACTGTTGTACACATGAAAATAAATAAAAAAGTGTGATTTTGTGATTCACCCATCGTATATCTGCAGTGCACTCATAGAATCATAGAGTTTAAAGTGCTCTGAGAGATGTCTGAATAAAATCTCTCTAACTTATAGCAAAGGAAACTGCAGTAAAGCAACTTCTCTACTGTCACATAACTAGCTATATTTGGATTTAGAAAAATTAGTGTATTTTTTAAAAAGTTTCATATGGTACCTAAAACATCTAAACAGAATTAGAAACAAATTTCTGATGTTCACATCCTATATTGTTTCCAAGGTGAAATATTACCAAAACACTGGACATAATTGACAAAGCCATAGATTTCACTTGTTTTCTTCTAAATGTGGCTAAGTTTTATCCTCAAGAATATTATAGAAGTCTAAGAATCAATACACTCATAAATTACAAGTACTCACAGTTAATTTGCTATGCTATATCAAATAATAAAATTTTACTTTAAAATACTTCAAAATACATGATAATATTTTAAAATAGAAAGAAAACAGCAGTTCCAGGTTATAGACTTATGCATGTTAAGTTTCCCTTTGTGTTGAACTCGTTGTGGAACTTTTTTATATTTTCTTATATTTTACTTTACATAGCAGAATCCAGAGGGTACATGTAAATTGTTGAAGTCACTAGACAAAAAAAAGAAAGAAAAGGAAAAAGCAAGCAAAGAAAAGAAAGGAAAAAGAACAAAGAAACAAATCCTTTTACAAGTTTTACTAAGGTTACAATTAAGAATTTTATGTCCCTTGTGTCTTATATTTCATTTTGACCACCTCTTTATGAGAAGTTTCTGTGCTGTTGAGTTTAGTATCTTTAACTTCTTGCTCAGAAAATGCTTTAGAAATGACAACAGTGCTGGTGCAGACAGCACTCTTACTGCTATTAACTTTATTAATATACATGGAGTTACAGATAAGCTCAGTGAGATGCTCATATTATGAAAAAGCATAGTAAGAAATGTAACTCTTGGGGAAATACCATGGTACAATTCTCTCCTTTAGGTTTAGTGCAGACATTTACCTGGTACATTAAAATTGTTCGTAATGATAATTAACTACTATGGGTGTTTGTAACCACAGAGAAATTGGAAATCATCAAGTGATTTTTAAATGGCACTTACATTGCGACAAGTGGACTAAAGAATGTATTTACTTTTAAATTGCTTAAATATCAAGGGCAAACTGGTTGGCAGATGACACAACAGATGTAATTCCAGTTCTCCCTTCTTCCTTCCAATCCAGAATTGTCACAGCAATTGGAGGTCTGAGGGCGCAATAATAGTTCAATTGATATTAGGTACTAATGTGTAGCAGCTAGGCACAAATTGTTTCTTATAATGGAAATAGTTTCTTTTAACAGAAGCAGTAATAAAATTAATATTTATTGACATATATATTGGCAATAATTGTTTTGTTTGGTTAGAGGTGGGAGGATTGGTGAGGATCCTACAGAGTTTAACACTGCTAATATATTGTTTTGAGAATAAACTATTCGCAGTTTAAGTGGCGTTCTTAGGTTAAGACTGAAAACATAGTCTTTTTGCTTACACAAATACCCTTAAGAAAGGGTAATTAGTGACCAGAGCCTAAGAAGGCCTCTGTCTTGAGTGGTTATGGCTAAGCCTCTTGAAGATTCTCCATGTAAACAAGTCAGACGGCATCACTCATTATCCTTCCTTTGTTTACTTGGAGAAAGGTTCAAACTATTTAATGAGAGGATTACCCATACTTCAACCCTATTGAAATAGATTAATTGATATTTTCCTGTTGGAGGTTTCACCACTTGCATTTGGCTTCCACCCTTCTATTGTTGTTGACGCTGTGATCACCACAGCAAAGTTGCTGAAAGGTTATCCAAATTTCACAGCTTAACGGCACCCAGACTCATTATCATTTTTCTTTAGTAATAAACATCATTTCCCAAGGACCGTTAATTTGTTTGGAGAGATTATGTTTCAAACTTTACTCGTCTGAATAGAAAATCTGAGGACTAAATCATGACAATTTTGGACAACATTGCTTCATATTACACATGAAGTACGGCACGTACTTGCAATGGGTTATTAAAGCATAGAGCCAAATTTCTGTGAAAACCTAAGATATAATGTATTTTCCAGTATAGTATATATAGAAGATTTTGAAGCATAATTTCAACATTGTACTATCTTCATGGTAACACAATATGAAAAACAAGACTTGCACCATTTTGAGATACAATTCTGTGATAGAATTCTTTACAAAAATTTTTTCCCAAAAATATGTGTATTATGGACATATGGCTGCATATTTGGATAACACCATTTGCATTTTTCAGACTTGCATTTTTTTAAGCACTAGCTTGGCTTTTGCTGTCAGAATGGCAAACTGCTAGAGTATTAATCCGAAATTCTTTAACTCTTTGTCACTTTAGCATGTTATATAATGCTAATATGTTCACCTTTTCATTACAAAGTAACGGAATAGGTTAGAGGTGGTAAAATAAGAAAGACTTCAACCTTTAAAGTTTAATAATAGGAGGAGTCACATTATAGTGAGAAAAAAAGGATAGTGTCAGAGTCTCATGTTGGAAAAAATATGCTTTAAAAAAGTGCTGGTTAAAAATCATGCTAAAATGATTTTACTTCAGATTAATTCCCTGGAAGGATTTGTGACTTTTTTACACTTTTCTAGGGTTACTTTGTAAAAGCAGTTTTAGTTTAAACTGCATTTAAACATAACAGATTGGAATATAGAACACTAAAAAATGCTGATGATGAGAAAATAAATACAACTCTGACTTTAGTAACTTATGGTGATTATACTTTCAGGAGAAATGAAATTTCATTTGCTGTGTGCTTTCTAACACATCTTTAAATTTCTTTATGATGCACTTTTGATGTTTAAAATGTCATATATTGTGCACATAGCTTGCCACATCATTTTAAGACATACTTATTCCAGTACTCTCTACCCTCAAAATAGCAATAATTATTTAAGAGAATCTGATGCCCATTTATGGTTGAATAATTTACCTGTCTAATAGAATTCATGCTTATCTGAAATTATGTTATCTAGAAAACATATTTTGACTTGATTAAATATTGTTGAAATTATACCATCAAATTGACATTACCAATAATTTTTTTTTGTTTTCAACTAACCACTCTAGGGGCTGGGGATTTAGCTCAGCAGCAAAAGCGCCTGCCTGGCAAGCGCAAGGTCGTGAGTTCGTTTTCAAAAACAAAAAAAAAAAAAAAAAAAAAAAAAAAAAAAAAAAAAGCCCATTCAACTAACCACTCTAAAGGTCCATGTTATAGCTATATATGTTAAAATATGCACTATTTTAAATTTTGCAATATTGTGCATTTATTTGGACATATTGCAGACATATTTGGACATACTGTGGACATATTTGGAATAGTTCAGTTTTTCTTTTAATTGACATACTATATGGCTACTTATAATTCCAAGCCACTTCAGTCTGCTTCTTTCAAACCTTGATTTTGCAATGTGTTTATCTAATTGTTACTCACTTATTAGTTTCAGCAAAAGTATTTAATTAATTAGCATCAGATGCAAAGATAAAAGTAAGTTCCAACACATAAATTATGCCATTGAATAGGTAAAAATTTCTTTGGCCCTAACATTGGCAAATGCAGTTAACCTTATTGATTTAGTTGAGTACATTAAAATAACATAATAAAAATATTTTACCTCATGACAATATAATATGACCACCGTGTCAGCTATTTTGACCTTCAAAACTTAAACTCATAGCCTAACATTGAACATATTGATTCTTTAAAAAGTCAGCCTATAATAAATATGACATTATCAGTTTAAGTTGGGCAGTCCTGATAGGTTATTAGAGAGTAGGAATGTAATCAGAGAAAGTATTTGAAAGATAATCTGCCTTTATTCTCTTCCTTTGAAATACACACAGAGAACTATAAAACAGCAATAATTGCTGAACTGGCTGTTACATAGTCTGGGTTAGATGAAGACGTACTTACGTGATGCTTTTATAGCTGATGGGTGTCGTATACATTCTACTGCCATGGGTTTTTGGAACAAAGTTAATTCTTCAATACATAAGAACATTTCTGTAAGAATTATGTGTTAACTCCCTCAAAATTTGGAGTTTTAAATATTTCAATTTATGGCAGATAAAATTATCAGACATCAGGTAAACGATGCTGAGTTAGAGATGATTCTAGCTCATAGTATAAAGCTAGAGTAATTATTTTAAAATCATGTGTGTAAATCATTATCCATGTACATACATTTCAAAAAAGTGAGGTCAAACACAGTAGCTAATATACATGTCAATAGTTTAATCACACCATGTGGTCTACACTCCAGTTTTAGCATTTTGTACAGGAATATAAAACCATAAGCCACTATTGGGAGATGATAAAATATGATCAGATTTTAATAATATTTTAAAACCAAATATACTTAATCCAGCTATTAAAAGGCATAACTTAAACAGAAGGAACATAAGACTTAAACAAAGCAGAAGACAGCTGTCCAGAAATTATCAATTGCTAAAGCACACAGATTGTGATTAAAATTTAATGTGGCTTTTAAGCAAAGATTTTGCTTATCAGAGAGAAAGAATCTCAGAGAAAATATTGTTATTGATCTCATCATTTTAAATGTAACAGATCCTTTAAGCAATTTTTCTTGCTTTAGGGAACCACGTTTTAAACTGACTGCTTAAACTGGGCAAATTATTAGTGGGTAAATTCATTTAAAATTCTAAGCCAAATGCATAAATTGTTCTCCCAGTGCACTCAAAGTCACATCTGTTGAAAACAAAACACAGCATTCAATCCATTGAATAGAAACAAAACACAACTGTAGGATACTTGGATAGTCAAATCATGTAAATTAAAAGGCATTGAAAGTGATATTTTTATTGATTTTTTTCAAGAATCTGGTCTTTGGAATTAATATACATTGATTACCTTTTATGTATGCTGAAGTAACAGTAAAGCAAAATTAATCCAGTGGAGAAAACATACTAGCTTTAGAAAGAGGGAAAAGAAGTAGATTGCAACTCCTTTTAACAAATAGATTACCACTTACATTAGCTTGTTAGATAAAGAACTATGTAATATCATTGTCTCAATAAGATTAATCATTGCAATAAGAAATCAATATCCTCATCTTTTGATCCAGTAACACAATATGTCAAGTAATTATTTAAGGTAAGACTATAAATTCAAAAGACAATTTTTGCTTTGCTCCTTGGATATCAATCAATGTTGGGAAAATAAAACTTTTTCTTAAATTTAAGAAATACGAGTACTTTTGGTTATATAGTTACATGTTTATTGATTCTGTAAATAAAGATTGTCAACTAAATGCCATACATTAATGTAGACACCATGTATGTATTCATATTTTCATAATAAATGTATATATGTGGAATTGCATACTTGGAGTACTTACACCTTTTCTTTAATGCATATCAATAAATTTATTCTATGTGAGGTAACCAAAAAAAATGTATAATACAGTAACTGCTTAAAAGTTTTCCTATTTTCAGAAATGTAAGACATAACTTTTAAACCAAATGTGTTTTAGTAAGGCAAAATACATGCTCTAAAATTTAAAACTATCCAGCTTTTATTTTTAAAATATTACACACATTTTATTATTACAGTTTCTCTTGCATTCTCAATTGATTAATTAGTATTGATCTAATTTACCATAGGCAACAGAAAAGAACCAAGCTGCTAATATTACAAGTTTGTGTTCCAAACATCTGAAAGTATAGGTAAATAAAGATATAGATGTAAACTTGAGTATCAGATGATTGATTGAGTTTTCACTTTTTAACTAAGTTTCAACTAGACCAACTATTATTAAATATAAGAAAATGTTTTATATATCTTTTTTGTATCATTGATTAACAGATGACTATACAATCACACAAGCTTTTTTTGTTTTTCTTTTTGAGACAAAGTCTTGCTATGCAATTCAGGCTGGACTTGAGCTCACTTGGTAGCCTAGGCTGTTCTTGACCTTTCAATGATCCTCCTGCCTCAGCCTCCCAAGTGCTAGGATTACAGACCTGCACTACCATGTCAGGCTATCATGAAATCTTATATGGTCACTGATAAAGTTTTAAAAACCTCCTAAAAGTACAATCTATGTGACTTGCCCATGTAGTTTTAGTATTTTCTTAGCGTTTCTGGGTCATTAAGATTAAAATTTTATTGATGGTAAACTGAATTCTCACTTTTAAAGAAATTATTTTTAAGATTTTTTTAAAAATAAAGAAATGATTTTGCTTAATGATTAACTTATACTAATGAAGTCACATAAAGCCCTTGGGTACACTGACACAGATGATAACCCAATAGCCATATACTGTTTGCTAAGTTTTGTGGTTTTTTTTTTTTTTGAGACAGGGTCTCGCTATGCAGTTCAGGCTGGACTTCAGCTCACTTTGTAGCCCAGGCTGGTCTCAAACTCACAAAGATCCTCCTCCCTCAGCCTCCTGAGTGCTGGGATTATAGGCCTGTGCCACCACACCCTGTTGTTTGCTATATTTTGGTGGGGAAGGGAATGAGAACTGAAGCAAAAGAAATATTTAGTAGTATCTTCAATTTCAAAGAAAAGGATAAGATGGCTTGCTTTATCAAAAGCAAAAGAATTGATTATTATCATTGTGGTGCTGACATCTATGGCTTCATTATTATCCATAATATTTGTTTTCTAAAATTATCTTGTAGCAACCATAGTAATATAGCATATGCTTTCATTTGCTCTTGTATGGACAGAAATGTTTCTTCCTTGAACTCTGGAAATTCCAATCCAAAATTTTTCAGGTCATAACTGTTTAGTGCAGTAAGGTACAACATTTATCACTTGTATCAACTTTCTTCTAAGCATCCTAAACTTCAAAAATATGATTATACTCATTTGGAAAATCTAAATTTTTTTTACAGAAATACTTCTACAAATTAATCTTGAGAAAAACTTATTTGCTAAAATTACAGAATGCTTTTAATCGAACATAGGAGCAGTTAAGTCTCTGTTATTTAAGTAAGTTCTGTACTGGCCTGAGGTCACATCATGCCCTTGTTGAATGGATTTCTATACTCCCTGATGCTTAGTGGGGTACTCACGACTCCTAGAAGGCAGTGCCCACCACTTGGTAGTAATCCACTCACCCTCTGCAGCCTAGGAACATTTTTCTCCATGATTCATTCTCTTCATAACAACTTGCCCAACCTACTTTTAAAGAACAACAATATTTTAGTTTTTATAATATCTCAATTGCTCACCTTATCTTTTCCTTGCCAAATTTCTTTCAAACAGGATTTGTTATAAAGTGTTAGTTTTTCCATCACTTGTTTAACTCAGGATCCAAATTTTTCTTTTACTACACTGTATAAATATCTCATTCTTTTTGGCTTTACCCAAGTTAGCCAGGTGTTTGTCCCATTGGTGTAATTAAATTTCATTTTTTCCCATAGTTTTCATTTAAAGCAAACACACACATTGTTGATGGTAGTGATGAGAGACAGACTAAAGAAAGTAGAATTAATTTCTTAATGATTAACTTGAACAAAGCATAAAAACTAAGAATATTCTAATAAAGAAATCCTGGGTAGGTTATAAATCATTGTTGTTTTGAGTTTAACATTTAGTTGAAAATGTGATGCTTCTAGTTCATGTCTAATTAGTATGTAATTGGTAGGACAAAAAAAAAAAAGTGCTGCTTTCTGTGTTCCTAACTACACCATCAGCTTCTCCAGGATGAATACCATCATGTGTCCTTTTGAACCCAAAGATGAAAGTGTGGGAGGTAACATGAAAATAAATGATTGCAGAACATTATCAGTTTCTTTCCCAGTATATGTGTTATAAAATTCTCTGTTGTCTTGTTGTGATTTCATTCTCATTGCTGGGAAGTAAATCCTATTTCTACAGTCAGCATGTGACACTTTCAGTTTCAACATTTAATGGTTGATTCTCAAAGTGCAAGATTTAAATAACAAGAAGGGATATACTTGTGAACATGAACTTGGGCGTTTGACATGCCATTCTCAATGTTGTGACCTGTACCAACTTCCTCAATACACTTGGGCATCAACTACTCTTTTAAAAAATGGGCATAAAAGCTGAGCATAGTGGTTTGAGCCTATAATCTCAGCTATGTAAGAGACAGAAAGAGGATTGTGAGTTTGAGGCCAGCCTGGGCAGTGTAAGGAGACTGTCTCTTATAAGAAAAGTAAGGGTGGGACAGGCATGTAGGACAGTGAAAGAGGCCCTACTTATCCTGCCGGGGGTTCTGGGTTCAATCCCCAGCACCACAAGAAAGAAAGGAACAAAAGAACCAAAGACAGAAAAACAGAAAAGCAGGCAGAAAAAGTATCCAGCAAAGTAGTAGTAACGATTTAATGAAATAATGTACTAAAAGTATTGTGCACTGTGTGTGCCATGTGGTAAGCACTGAACATGCAAACCATTATTAATACTGATACCATATGATGACACAAAAGGGCAAAAACACATGCCATTCTATAATGTTTTATTCTAACCCTTTTCACACTTAGAAGTCTTTTTTTCCCCCTCATGGGGGAAAACCAGTCACAAGAAAAGAAAGTGATAGCTTGAAAGGAAGACCTTTCAGGGTGGCCTACAGGAAGACTACAGTGAAATCAGTTAGTAGAAAATTAACAGAGACAGGTTGCAGTTTCCAAGCTGATGCTTTAAAGTTGAATTCCTTAATGCCTGTAGTGCAGTCATTCAAAGTTTTCATGCATTTTCTTTCTGTGTTGCTTTATTTCGCACTGGCATTATCTTCATCCTTAAAGTGAAGACCTTCATTTAGAAAACAGAGTGAGTTCCTGTCTACCTTCATGTTATGTTTAAACTTATGTAAGCGTTCTTCTTCCTCTCCCCCAAGACCCATGCTTACAGATCTTTCACAATCCATTTTAAGTGTCATGAATTCCATCTTTACGTGGCTCTCAAAAAGGATCTTAATATTTTTCCTTTTTCTTCATGATTAAAAAACAACAGGTCTAAGCTTTAAATAGTATTTGAATACATCTTTGAAAGCTAATATATTATGTTGTGCGAAATGATAGCTCTCTTTAAAACTGGATGTTTTACGTTGCAAAAAAGGTTAAAATGACAAAGAATCAAGGGTTTTTGGAATCTCGAGGTCTTGCTACTTTCATTTCAGGTCAGATAGTGTTTTATGAGAGAACACAGTAGTTTAATGGGCATTTGTCAATTTAAATGAAATTATAACTTTAGAGACAGTAACTCGTAAAAACTGAAAAGAGGTATATGATGTTATGAATTACATCTTACATACATTAAGAGATCTTAAAGCAAGGAATTCAAAGATAGAAACTATTGGTTTACATTTTAAACCTCAATAAGTGTGAATATAGCCTCAATTTAATAAAAACACATAATGCAACTTTCCTTGGGTTAAATGTCTTTCAACTGCTCTTGGAATGGGTACTTGTTTTCCCATTACTGGCCACTTTAATTGATTTACCCTCATTCAAAGATCACTTTATAGTATTGCTTGCTCTTTATCTGAGTGATATGTTCTGCTCCTGCCTGGTCCAACAACACAACAGTTTACATATTTCTGAACTTGATCTGAAAACTGATTTAAAAATCCATACGGACAATCCAATTTCCCTGAAAATATATACACACAATCTTGCACAGAGGTGGCTAAAATAAAATAAATTTCATTTGAAGAGACAGGAAGGAAGCTGAGACAAGAAAGTGAAGATTCTGAAGTAAATGGGTACTTGCCCTGACCAGGATCGAAACCCGCTTCTCCCTGGAGAATATTAGAAGAAGGCATAGAAGACAAGCCTTGAAAAAGTAGAATGTTTGTGCTTTTCTTTCCAGTGGACTGCATTAAATATTCAGCAAAAGAAGGGATCAGTTTACATGACTTTTCTTGTTTCTCATGTATCGACTGACAGGTGCTGTAAACATACATAAAGAAACATGGTCCTGGGCATGCAGTACTTCCCTGGTCCCACGGAAGACAGGCTGCAATCTAAAGTGATCACACTGAGGACGGAGGCCTCAGCAGACACACCTTGCTCACACTGGAGATGGAGCTGGCCTGGTGATTTTGGTTCTCCAGAATACTCATTCACGGAGGTGATTTTATGCCAGAAACAGGTTCCTAAGGTAGAGCGATATTGCTTTGATTCTGGGACCTTGACTGAAACTCTCCCTAATGCCTTTGAAATCCAGTGGCAGCAAGAATCTCACTTTGTGAAGGTCTCACTTTTCTGGTAGCAAATCAGCAATCCACATCACTTTGATTTCACTGAGAGTAAAATCGCAGAGGTCAAGGAGCAAAAACTGGCCTTGGTTTTGAGACAAGAACCAGTATTTGAAAAATCCACTCATTCATGATTTAGTGACGTTATAGTAAATAAATTATGACTGCTTACACTGAAGACTAAGAGTCTCTTTCCTACACTATAAGCAGTGATTTGGCTGAGACAGTACCATTCTGTGATCCTATCACACGCTACCTTTTTTCTCACTTGAATTGTACTTTTGGCTGTCATTTGCGCTTTTGAATAAAAGTTTACATTAGTGGAAGTTATCATAATAGCATATCTCCCTTTCCTGAGTTGATATACAAATCAAAAAGAAAGGATAAGGCCAAGACTCCCTTTGTCCTTGGAAGAGTATGCCATCTGCATTTAGCTTATGATATTCAGCTAGGAACAAAATTCTAGCATAAGGATGTCGTTAATACAAGCCTCAAGTTAAACTGTAAATTCAAAATACTTTAAATGCCTTATAATAGTCAAAGCCAGTAAAATCGACCCTGTATATTTTTATTTCATCTCTGTTGGATCATATGATATTTAATAATTGGTTCTGGCACCTCGTTGCAAATTATTATAACTTTGAGATTCAACAGTCCTATTGAACATATGGGCAGCACAGGCTCTGAACATATATATGACACAGCCTCTCAAGAGGACCTTCTGTCTTGTTTTCCTTAGCTTGGAAGGGTCAGGTAAATTTTGTTGTGTCATCATGTGCTCAGATTCCTCAATCTCTCTTCTGCAGGGTAAAAGCTTAATGGAAAAGATTTTTCCCCTAGCTGTGAAAACTTCTCTTGCAAAGCCAACAGAGAAATTTATGCATCTGGGATCCGGTTTTATCAGGCTCTTACTAAAGCAGTATAAAGCTATTCTAGCATAAATGCACAAGTATTCATCGACCCTAAATAGGTTCTATTACTTAATGCCATATTGTGTCCTGGTTTAGCTACAGACTACAAGTGTTCCTGGAGTCAGAAGAACTTCCCATGCTGTTGAAAGTGTATGATAATTCTCTATTAATCCTGGAGAAGTTGGAGACTTGGCAATAAAGTACCCTTGGCCCCAAGAAACCTTTCATATAGTTATTCTCCCTTCAACAGTTTTTTTCCCAGCTCCACTCACAATAACACCCTGAGACAGTATGAGGAAAAGCTTTCCACCCCACAACCCATTAAGGTTATTTGCAACATTCCTGCTGCTTTGCCTCTGTATCTAGCCTGTGTGCCTTGATTTGCTCTTGTATTATTTCACATTAATTGCCATATTGTTTATTGCCACATTCAAACATACCTTAATATGGGCACAGTGGCAATAATTACATAGTAAGTTGTCTTGCAAAAGAGATGTCAAGATGGACAGTAGTGGGTGGGGTAGGCAGAAGGTTATGATTTATACCTTATGTTGACATTATGGAGCAGAGCTGGTTCAATTTCTCTTGATTTCACTATAATATCTAATGCTAATCTCTTTGTCTGTCATATAATTAGTCATTACTAAGACTACTATACTGAAAAGTTCAAGGGGTGGGGGCAATGGTTAAAGAAATTTTTCAAGCAGTGATTTTTTTTTCCATTGCTACTGCAATATTATAGCTTTAAAATGACATACTGGTGGAAAAGAAATAACCATATGCAATGTACCTATAATTCTAACTCATTTTAAAGCTGAATATCCTATTTCATTTTAACATTTTTGTATAAAAGTGCTTTTTATAGCTATGCTTGTGTACATGTATATTTGCTTTTATTATCTGTCAAAGGCATTTTGAGGCCTTTTGTTATGGTCATGAGAATCCAACTTTCAGTGAACCATCCTACCTTTCTGCAGCAAGTGGATGATGAGAACTGTGTCCGCAATTGGGTTATGCCCAGCCAAATACCAAGAATCACTTTAACCCTGGTGAGTGACATGTTGGGGTCATGATTAACTGTGGCTGAGGATGGTGTCTCTGAACTGCCCGTTCATCTCACAGAGATGAACAGAGATGAAAATCTCTCTCATCACAGAGATGAAAATATCTTTTGCTTCTGTTGATTTGCTTTGAATTGTGGATTGCTTGCTTGGCATAACGTAAGCCAGTAGGTGGAGTGCTTGCTAACAGTAATTGAATATACAGAACTTGAACTTAAAATAACTGGAAGCCACTTTTCTTGTTATAAACTGCTAAAACCATATTTACACTGAACTCTTTTTATGGATATAATTAGTTGGGAAAAAAGTTACGAGGGCAGGGTTGAGATGAACGTAGGCCTATGGTTACATGGTAGAACACAGAGGAAAATTGTGCCCAAGAAGATCAACACATCATATGGTATAAATCTTATGTAAAAGGACACTTTCTCAAACGTTCAACTGAATTTGATTTGGTAAAAAGACCAGAGTCTCTCTTTTTAAAAATTCAGTATTTACGCTCTTCTGAGAATACACAAGGATACACTCTAATGAACTGTACCTGAAAACTCTTGGGTTAATTACATACGCAAGTTGATAATCATAGTAAATTCAACCCCTTAGGAAAGTTACAATATATGGCTCTAAAATAAAGTGTAACTTTCTCCTAAGAGTGCCTTGCTTTCTGCCTAAAGAAGGCTTTTCAAATGTATTTAAAAGCTGCAGCTTGAGACTTGCTAACTACATCACTCTAAATCTATCTATATCGCACCTAAAGATGTTAAAGCAACATTTAGAACTCCAAGGAGAAAACAAGCAACAGAATTTAGAAAGCAGGAACCACATAAAAATAAGAAAAGTCTTCAGTCATTTTTTAAGAATGTGAATTATATGATGTGAAGTAGATGAAAATGTGGGAGTTTAAAAAAGAATCTCTTGTTCCATATCAGGAATACTTAACATGTCTGATTCTGGGGTTTGCAAGTACTGCAGATCTGTGTTGCTTAGAAATACCATTTCATCTAAAGCAGCTCCAGAGAAAATAATGGTACAGTAAACAATGACAAACACTACTGACATACTGATCGCCTTCCCTTTATTTAATTTGATCATACAATGATGATTTCATTTAAAAATGATTTCTCTCAGGGCACTGTGGACTTTTTTTCCCCCTGATTATACCAGCATGTTCTCAGCACCTACTAAATTTCATGTATATTTGTGTGTGTTTAAATACGTGACTTTTTCACTCTGAGTTGAAAATAAAGGAAGAGAGGAAAAATTTCAAGATTAAGCCAAATTAATCACCCAAAGCTTCATTCAATAAATGAGAATTTAAAGTACTGGGTAGTTTTATAAAAACCAAGTAACTGTTTGTCACTTTCTATGTTTTCAAGCAATTGGAAGAGCAGAATGGAACCTTCTTCAGGCCACAAAAAAGATCAATAATATATATTGCTAATTTAAAATAAAAATTAAAATGTGTTATATTCTATTTCTTATCTAAGGAAAAAATGTTCGTTTTGTGAAGGGTCTTAAAACATCACAATTGGCTAGTAGGGAAATGTGGCAAACTATGACAGCACATGATTTAGACCCCTTGGCCAGGAAAACAAACTATTGGAATTTATTGTTTACTTATTTTGAATTGGAGAAGAAGTGCAAATACTGACACATTCTAATCCCATGGCAAACTGCAAGAGCACGGACCAGCCTATGAGTGAATTGCAAAGGTGTTCCACTAAGGAATGAATACCTTTGTATACATCATCCTCAACCTTCATTTATTTTTTCAGATTTCATAAGTATCACTCAATACATTTTTTGACCCTCTCATTTAAAAAAACCTCCATCTCGCTTGCTTTTATGTCAGTTGTCATTCGCTGTTACCTGTTTGCCTTGAATGCTACGTCCCCTCGGATATTGAACCATGCCCTTGTCACCCAGGGAGCACCCCTTCACAGTGAGTAGGCAACAGACTTCACTGAGAAAAAAGAAAAGTGCTAGCCACTTTTAAAGATGCTTGGTCTCACCAGGATTATATTCTCTCTTAATAGAAGCTGTTGATAGATCCTGAACAGATCCACACTTTGGGTGTCGACTGGTAGAATGAAATGCTCTGTACACAAGCACAGCAAAATATTTTGGTGAAAAGTAATTATCAGAAATAGTGATACTACTGAATTAGTTAACTGCATTGCAGCGCGAAGCTTGAGTTGTCCCCACCCATTCTTGTTCCAGACCCATCTGAAATCAGCAATTCAGTTTAATGGTGTCACAGCATTTGCCAGGCTACGGGCACGGAAGGAAGACATAGGACTACCCTCACTGCGAAAGCTTCCCCTCCTGTCTCTCTCCGCACACACAGCCCATCTGTCTCACTCAAAGGCAGACTTACCCTTGAAACATCATTCTATTATTATCATGGTTGCTCTTTAAAATTGGTCCTTAACTTTAGATTGTGTTTGGGAAATCAGATTTTCAAATTCTCTCCGATCTTGTTGGCTGATTTAAATTGTCGATAGTAATATGCCCTGAAAGCAGCTCATCGTACTAAAAAGCTCACATGCTATATGTTTCTGTTCACTTACCATACGGTAAGCTTTTGTAAAATATAGATAGCCTACTTTAACAAAATCACAACAAAGAATTCAACCCCTCCCGAGCTCTAATATTTTTCAAAGTGTGAATTGAAGAGGACTTAGAGACAGATGGGTCTGGATGATCAAGTTACCTGTTATAGCAGCACATCTGCCGGGGCAGTCAATCACTGTGATGACTCTGACACGTCGATGGAGCCTGAGCAAGAACGGCTAATGCAGACAGAAGAGCGGCTGGGGAAGGGCAGACCTCCCGCCTGTCTCCTGGGTTTGACTGGCCTGAAAGCTGTACTTGACTTTGCTCTGTTAAAAATTTGACTGTCTATTAAGCAACGATATCGGTTGAAAGAGTTAGGTTTCTAATTTTTTCAAGGCCAACATATTGAACACATACGATTTGAAATGATTGGAATAGCACTCTCAAGCTATCAGTCAATATTTGGTTGCATTTGGGGAATGTGGTAGAGCGTGTGGGGTGAATAAGAGAAGAAGTGGGAAATAGTTTCGAATTTACATTTTACCAGAAGTTTCAAGAGGAAAAAATCCGTACAGCACTGGCTCTGAGATGCCTATCACCGAGAGCTCAGTGTACTTAA
>NW_004955409.1:31229884-31273820 GCF_000276665.1 Chinchilla lanigera
TTATTTTACTGAGAGACTTTAGTGTCAGAAACACTGTCTCTAATATACACAATATTTAGTGATTCTGTAGACCAAAAGTTCACAGATTTTATTCCATAAACCTTATTTAAATAAAGAGGCTTTCATGAAAAATACTCCCATGGGCAGACCTGAATCTGAATAATTCCTACTTTATTAATGTAAATTCTGCTCAACTAATCATGCTTATATACAAGTGAAAATGTTCTTGTTAGAGAACAGATCTTAACATTCTTCTATTCAAATTAAAATATACCCAACTTTAGTGGTGAAATCTGAGCTTTGAACTCCTAGCTCCTCTCTTTGCTAATTAGCTGTGACTTTGAGAAAAGATACTCGACTCACCTATACCTCAATTAGTCTAACTGTGAAAGTGAGGTAAGGAGAGTCACTATCTCAACAAGGTTGACTGGGGGTAAATGAGTTAGCTTGTGTATAGTACCTGATATACAATGCTCACAAATCCTCTCTACTGGATTGACCATCTTCCTGATCTCACTTTTTTGATATGTCCACAAGATGAGCAAGACACTAGGCTAGAGAATCAGTTCTCTACAGCTCCAAATTTTGCAAAATCATGGGAATTATGTAAGACAGGTAAACAAGTTATTTATCAAATTGACTCAGCCACAGTCAAGATCTCTTATAGCACAATTTTAAGAGCTTTTCCAAGACCTATTTTCCTTAGTCCATTTGTTAAGGCTTTACTTATATCCCATGGGCCATTCTTGATAGGGGGGAAAGTTTGTATCCATAGACAGTTCTGGATGTCCTGAACAGCAGGATGGCAGTCCATGCTAGCCTTTGATGTATCATCACCACTATTGCAGCTTAGCTGATTGGTCAGTGATCGATAGTTTTCAAAACAGATCAAATCACACTGGTATTACTCTAGTAAACATGTCTTTTGTGCTTCAAATACCCTCCATTCTTTCTTTCTTCACTCCCTCCCTCTGTTCTTTCCTTCCTACTCTCCTACTTTCCTCCCTTCCTTCCTTCCTTCAATCCTTTCTTCTTTTTTTCCTATCTCCAGGTTTATTTCACTCACAGACTAGATTCTCTTTAATTTTATTTGTGTATTTCAAGTATTTGTCATTTGTTCGTTTATTTAGTTCATGTTTTCATTTAACCGAACAGAATTGTTGAATGTTTTTATTAAAATGCCCCCTAATGCCAGCTGTCTTGTTACAGACACAATTTCTTCTCTATGCTGCATCAGAATGCCTCTCATATGCGGCTCAGAATAGCTTTGCCCTTTGTGCCTGTGCCGGCAGAGTGAAAACTCAGAAAACACTATTGACCTTGTATCTAGCGCTCCATATTTCAAAAACATTTTATGATGATTGATTATTTTTTTTACACAATATCCAAGCAAAACAGTCTGGATAGGTCAGAAATCACTAATTTTACAGGCACAAAGAACAGAGACACTATTACTTGTCCAGCGATCAGCAACTTGGTGTAGAGCACAGTGTATCTCAGGAGGTGCTGAATCCCACTGACTGAACTCTGCACCAGGGAAGCCTCACCAGTCCACCTTGGTGTGTTGAAGACTGAGCAGATAAAGTCTGTATCCTAGAACCAGACAAACTAGGTTCAAACTCTGGCCTTGTTTTCCTTAATTGTGTCACCTTAACCAGGTCAATAAATTGTTCTATAGATTGTTCTGTAGATCTGTACAGTTTTCTAAACTGTAAAACCAATATAGCTTCCTCAACATGTGGTAATAAGAATTAAAGAGTAGTAGTGGTCTTAAAAGCTATATTTTTAAAAAAGTCACATTTTTCTATTTGTTTTTTTTTTTTTTAAGTTTGTTTTTTTTTTTCTTTTTAGCATCCTCCATGGGCTCACATTAATGTTTAGTGCTCTTTGGGAGCTATCTTTATTTATAGTCTCCAATACTAAAACTAAGCATTGTTTTCCCTCATCTAATCTATTGGTAAAAATAATTTAACAATGCTGTATCACATGGTTTCTCTCCCATGAGAAACCAAAGTAAAACCAACTTAAACAGCAAAATGAAAGATAGATTATAAGAAACAGGGAGGTAGACTTTTTGCAGATAGGTAGGGGACCTAGGGACGAAGAGAGGAGAGTGAGGGGAAGAGGAAGGAAAGTAAAAGGGATTAGGATGCACAACGTACATCTTCTAACTCCCCAGAACGAACGTACTCATTATGTATTATAAGCATGTACTTATCACAAATATTAAAAAATAATTTAACAATGATTTTCTCTTCCCGCTTGCAGTCTGCCTTCATACTGCCTGCTTTCCATTAACTGCTGTCCTGTTACATGCTGCAGTGAAGGTAGTGAACCATTCACTCATTAAAAACAAATTTACTGAGTCTCTCTTTTGTGCTACAAATTGTTCTGTGGACAAGGGTGCACAGAACAGACAAAGATGTCTGCTTCCCCTATGAATACCACCAGCTGTTGTAATGCCAAAGAGTACATGACAGACCTGTAGCTACCTCTAACATTTCTTCTTTCAGAAATTTTAAATGCCTCAGTGGAAGAATGCTTTGCATTCGCTGCAATTTCTGCCTGGAAACAGGAAGACGTGCTCTAGGTTTAGAACATGATAGATCTAGATGCTGCAATTACACATCCACATTTACCTTTTCTCCACAGGCAAATTATCCAGATTGATTAAGACGAATAGACAAATTGTCAAGATTGGTTAAAATTAATCAATGAGTTGATAGTGTATGATAAAGTGACCAAGTAAGCAATGAAAATGTCACTGGATAGAAGATGCAAATATGATAACAGATAATTTGTAAGATTATTGCTAACACTTGCCCCTTACAGACACAATTGCATCTTTTTTCCTAACGTATATCTCTTGTAACATTTTGGTATAAATTCTGCTTTGTTCTAAATCCTTCCCTCTCCCCCTCCATTTTCACCCATTTCTACAGAATATCCTAATCTTTCCTGTAGTTCCTATTTCTTACCTTTAAAAAATAAATAATACATCTCTCCGGATCAAAATGAAAAGACTTTTTCTATAGCTCAGCTTGAATTCTTTGGAAATTATGCTTTCATTTTTATATTGCTTTGAAAGTGAGAAACCAGGAGTGTGCATAATAAACCCCATATCTTCATGATGTTGTGATTCTTTCTGTGCAGAGATGTCTTTATTATTTTGTTACAGTTAACAAGTTATGCTATTATTTATTTGACTTTGTACTATACATTAGCCATTAACATAAATGAATGATCTCCTTTTCTCTCCACGTGAACACGGAAGTGAACCTTCCTATCCATCTCATTCTGTTAAGGAGGGAGCTGAGGTCATGCACTTGTAGGTGGTGGGATGATTACTTCACTCTGGTCCTGCTTAACAATATAGTCTTTACTGCTGAACACAATACCACATGGCTGCTCAGTGATACCTATCTATAAAATTGTCTGAGGTATTGCCCCCAGCAAAACTTCAAGATTTCTCTGAGTCACTCAGACATTTGGTTTCATTTTGTTTTGCTTATTACACAGGTGAACTTAGAATTTATGGTTTTGGATTTTTAATTTGTTAACAGCTCTACAGTTAATAGGTAGGGAGCATCTAAATGATTTTTTTAGCAATTCATGAATAAGAAATTGTAACATACAGTTCAATCAAAATTCATATGATTAAAACTTATGAGAGATCATACTTTATAGCATCTTCTTTTAGTTGTTTAATTTGAATAGTGGTTAAAATAAAAACAGTATACTTATTTCTAAATTGTATGCTTCTCAATTGATCTTTACTGAAAAGCATGTACAATCAAAGAAAGACACCTGCATCCACTGGTTACTAATGCAGAAATCATGCCATGAATAAACTTTATCAAGCTAGAACTTACCTGTGGATATAAACAATACTAATAATATTCTATGAATCTGGAAGGTAGTATTTGAACTTAATCCTCGGTATCTGCCACAGTGTAACAAACTAAACAAGAGCAATGATTGATTTAGCACTCATAATTTAAAGACAATTACTGATATTTATAAACTAAAGATTATAATACAATCAAGCCTCAATCCTCAATCCTTGAGGAACAGCTGAGGACCCAAAGCTGACCCTTGATCTTGACCTAGTTACTTTCCCCAGTGAGGAAGTTTATTCCAGCAGAGGTAGAAATCTCCCATTTTTCACTTTAAAGCCCTGTCATACTCACCCTTACTTCTTACTTCTGGTCTCCATAGATCAAATATCCTTACCAACCACAAGACAACCTCTCTGTCTGTATTTGATCCTAGTCCTCCAATCCCCTGTGAGACCTCACACTATCACGCCTATGCATTATAAAATTGTCTTTCCTATTGCCATCTAACTTCTACACAAGAAAAAGATTGGGCTTATTCTATCCAGAATTTGAAAAACAAAAAGCTGACTAAACTGTTTCTGAATTCTGTATCTCACTACTAAGATAGTGAGATATAGTCTCTCTCCTTTCCTTTACTATCCATATTTTCACTGTTCCCTCTCTTTCCTCAACTTCTAAATAACATTCACAGGGCAACTTTTTAATTGTTTTACTTTTTTCACTACCCCATAGTTAACCATCTCCACCAGCAGATTCACTGCTTGTCAAATTCAGAGGATAGCTTTGAGTTCTCATCTGTCTTGTTTCATAAGGCTTTCAGGATTCATGGATCAGTCTCCCTTTACCATGAATGGTAAACCAGCACAAGATAGTAATCATTATCTCTCCATCTCTATGGTTACATCTCTGCCACTAAGGAGATTTTTAAATTTTCATTCCTTCATTCACATCTCAAGGAATGTCCTCTTTCATGTTCCCCTAAATATCTCTAAAATTTTTGCTTCCCCTAAATATCTCTAAATTTTTGCTTCTGTGTTTACACTTATCTTTGTTGAGGAGTTCAGCTCCTTTACCTCTCATGGAGAAATTTACCTCGCAGTTATTCCACTCAGCTCCTCCAATGTCCCTTCACTGCCATTATTTTGCTTACTCCTCACACGATTCTTCCCAAACTGCCACATTTCTGCTAAAATTCTTGTGAGAGTACCCTCCCATCAGGAGAATGAAAGTGAAATTCTTTTGTGAGTGCTCAAGGAGGCATCTGGCAAACCCAAAATGTGGGTTGCGTTACTTGTGGTGCTGTAGACTGCAGAAGTGCTGAGAAGAATGGGTGGAAGCTAGAGTCCTTTCCACTGAAGGAAAAAGAACAAGAAGGTGAACTACAGAAGGGATTGTGAAGGCAGAAGTGAGCAGCCTCCCAAGCTCCCAAGTTGAATAAGTAGGAAGAGTCTTCCTTCCTAGAAGATCCTATTCACATACAAAGGGAATTTATTATTTTTCATGGCACTGGGGATTGAACTCAGAGTTTTTACCCTGAGTTAATCCCCAGGCCCTTTCTTTATTTTATTTTTAATTTTAAAACAAGGTCTTTCTAAGTCACTAATTTGTCAGAACTGGGCTGGAACTTGCAACCCTCCTACCTCAGCCCCACAGACTGCTAAGATTACAGGCCTGTACCACCATGCCCAGCTACAACGGAAGTTATTGGACAAGATACTGTAATGTTCTTTGTCAAGATATAGCTTTGGATTGGCGTCCTATAAAGTCCATTGCCTGGGTAGAGTAATCAAAACTTCCCTGTGATTTTTTAGAACAGATAGCTCAGAGACTGAGTGTGAAGTTGACCCTTAGCAATGTGGGCCAGTGAAGCATGTCCTTCAGTAAAAAGCTACATGGATGTTGAAAGTTTCACTAGCCATCCCAGACAAACCACTGTTCAATTTACAACACAACTGCAAAAAAAATGATGAGAAAAATAAGTAAAAGACCTTGAATAGCCACTGTGAATGTTTTAAGACAAAGCAGTGAGGTCATGGCATATAACTAATCAGAGTCTCTCAAAGATGATATTAACTTATATTCATAATAATTTTATGCCTTAGCTATTTTCACAGCTGATAGCATAATAGCAGCACATCACTAGAGGGAGGAATTCTGTGAGACAAGACACAGCAAGAAGTGACATCAGAGAACAAAGGCTAGGATAGAAAACTAATTAGGGATAGGAACTTAGCATTGTAAGCTGGCGATGTTAGTGTAGAGGCACCAGCTTCTGCAATATCCCTAAGGGCCTTGTGTCTTTTAGGTGGAGTTTTTATTATGGTGCAACAATAAAAAAAACTAGATTAGAGCTAGCAATGTCTCTGTTTTTGGCCTAACTCCTTCAGTTCCCAAAAATGGAATCTTAAGTCTGGACACATACTTTCTTGGTCCTCAATTTTTCATCTACTAAGTCATATGTCTACTGTTATGTCTACTGAGCCATAGACATCCATTCCTGAATGTCTACCACAGTCAATTTTAATATCATAGGTATAACAAACAAAACATTTCGTAAATAAATGCTTAAAAGTAGTAGTTTATTTCATGATCACAATTACTCTTAGTCATTGCCATGCTTTGCATAAATATCTTTGAAAAGCCCACAGATTAAAGGGTCAGCGCCCAACCCATAGCACAATCAGGAGTTTGTAGACCTTTAGAAGCAGGGCCTGAGCTGGAAGTTTTCTGGTTGTATGGGTGAGTGCCTTTGAGGAATATATTTGGCCTTTATCTTCTTTTCTTTCTTTTTTTTTCTTTTCTTTCATTTCCCAGGGACCAGGAGGTGAGCAGCTTATTCTGATGTGCTCCTAACAGTGATGTGCCAGATCACCACACAGGCCTCAGTAACGAGGTCAATAAGCCATGGACTGAAACCTCTACAACCACGAACCAAAAGAAACATTTCCTCCATTTAAGACAGTTTCTTCCAGTGTTTGCTGTGCTAGCAAAATCGAGTGTATTTTTAATTTACATTGCTTAAATCTGTACTTTTTCTCTATCTTCACTTTCCTACCTATACTTTCTACCTAGATGATTTCATTCAGTCTGTGGCTTTAAATATCAGCTATTTCTGATGGATGCAAAAGCTGGTATATACTGATCCTATCTTTTAGAATGTCATAGTTGGAAAGCCATTACCATCTGAGTGTAGAGAGTCTCTACACTTAATTAAGTTAGAAATTTAATTAAGTTAAAACAGAACTCTTAAT
The DNA here is from genome assembly GCF_000276665.1 of Chinchilla lanigera. Taxonomy (NCBI): domain Eukaryota; kingdom Metazoa; phylum Chordata; class Mammalia; order Rodentia; family Chinchillidae; genus Chinchilla; species Chinchilla lanigera. The sequence goes on from NW_004955409.1 coordinate 31,236,975, forward strand.
TGTACACTCAATCCCGTTCTTTCTCCTACTGTTCCTATCCACCCACTGGTGATACTCTATTTTGTTGTTGAAATAATCTAAGGCATCTTTGATTTGTTAAGCACATAACCTGTATCCAGTGTGTTAGAAAGAATTGTTAGTTGTATATGAAAAAGTCATCTTGAGTCTGTCATTTTCTGTCCATTTCCAGGGCTGTCACCTAGCCAATGCCAGCATCATTTGTATACAAATGTTATTATAGTAACTTTCTAATTGCTAGTGCAGGCTTGCAGTGCTTTCTCACCTAGCACCCAGGGTGCTAATATATATTTTCAAAAACTAAATTATGTCATATCTCATTTCTAGTTAACGTTATTTGTTTTGCCTTTGTCTCAGAAGGGAACACAAACTAGATTGTGCCTACTTCCTAGGCCCATCTTCTATGTCCTTAGACCTGCTTATTTTCCATTCACAATGGCCATCTCTCTCTTTTTTAAACCAAGAAGACTATGTAACTATCACTTTGATTGGCTGGGCTGAATGATATATTCACTTCTGCAACGGGAGAATGGGTTCAGGTGATGGGCAGAACCACTAGAATCAAATACACTGGGAGAAACAGTTCAAGAAAGGAGGTGAGACGCATAATTGAAAACAGCCAGCTATCTATTGCAGTACTAACATTCGGCGTTCCATCAAATACTTCGTACGTATTATCCAAGTAAAATAGTTTACATAAAAAATCTTCCCTGGTTAAAATTATGTTTTCATTCAAAACTAGCAGAAACAGGCACAGCCACCATAAGCTTCTAATTAGATACTTTAATGGCCTACTACGGTCCTGTGAAATTAGAGTACTTAGCCCCATCAAAAGATCATCTAATCTTTGTTAGCCAGTAAAACATGTCTTTTCTTTTAGATTAATCTTTGTGAAAAGTTGCCGAGATTACAGTCCTGTAGTTTTGAAACATAAAAAAGAAGTGTCAGGGTTGTGTATAGCACTTGAGCTTTCAGAATCCTTTTAATGGCTATTTCAAGGGACTTTGCTACTTGTTTGTTGACTTATTATCTGATTATTAATCTTTTTATGATTCTCAGGCTTGGCTCTAAGGACTAGGCACCCGTGAATTTTACCAACAAGACTATTTTCTCTAAATGAAAATTGACACAAACACTTCTTTTCATACAATGCTACATTCAGGTCTTAAATTTCAAAGATTTGGAATCCAAGGAAGTAATAAATAGGAAAAGCCACTAATGAAAAGTGTTACTTTAAATGATAAATTCAAAGATCAAAATAAAATGATTATTCATTGTAGTGTACAAATAGCCCATCTTCATACCAAAAAAGTTCCCTTTTATCTTCATAACTAAATTGACTAAAAGGCATGGTTTCCTAGCAACATTCATTGTGCTATGACCTTTCTTCCAATCTGAGCACACAGATGTGATTCTGAAGCTAATAAATATACACGATCCAACCTAGACTGCTCCTGTTTCCCTAGGAGCAGGTTGAGAAGAATAGCTAAGCAAAGATAAGAGTTAAGAATATAAACATCTATTCAAAACAGTTCTGAACATTTTCCTATGCACGCGTTTATTTAACTGAGGTTAATAAATCAAAGTGTAATTGAATAGCATTGTATCATGGCATTCTGAAATACAGTTAGAGCACCATATTCTTAGAAAAGGTATGGTATAACAAGGGGATTTTCCTGATATTAGAAAAATTATATCAATGGTCCATTCAGAAATACATGCATCTATAATTTATTATATCAAAATATTTGACATCTTTTGTGAATCTATATTTTTGCACCATTAGAATTTGGAAAAATACTTGATTAAAAGCAGTATGACGTGTGACTAATCATTCTTCCAAAGACAGTTGTACCAAAGTATGACCAACAGCTTTGTAGCAGCAAACATTTAGGTAAACTTCTTATCCAAATGATTTCTCATATCTGTATTATCTTACTACTTATCTGTTGTGTAGAAAATCAAAGATAGCAAGGACATTTAGAAAAATACTGGGGTCTTTGCAGCATTGCCATATGTCAATTTTCATACAACAAAATTGCTAAGCAAAAATAAGTCAAAGTGTTGTATAATCTTTTGAAGAGAAAAATGTCTTCCCTGCTGGCTAATTCACCAAAAGAGCAAGAGTTAAATGACATTGAGCCATTGGTGCATTTTCTCTGGCATTATCTAATGAATCCTTCCAAATTTATATGTTTTGTATATCACCACCACAGATGCAGGGTTTAGTGAGTTTTGCTTATGCAAAATGAAAATAATTACAGAGAAGCTTTTAAGCCAGATGTTGAAAATCGCTAGAGACGTGTTTGGGTCAGCATGTTTGACAGAGTTTACACAAGTGGCTACTCTAACTGGCAATTGACTGCATAGTGGACAATTAGTAATATATCTTCCTTGTTGTCTAAGTATATATTTATTTCATTTTAAATAATTGTGCCTGAAGTTAAGATGGCAATAAGAGTGATAAATATTCTCTCTTAAATTTCTCAATAGATACAAAGAGTACAGTTTTGCCAAAACGGTAACTGTTTAAAAAAGAAACATTTTGTTTATTCTGTCATCCATATAAGATTTGTTTTGTTTACAAGTCACAAGGATGATTTTTCTAACTGCCAATTCTTTGATCTCCACTTAAGAGTTAAAATTCCAGCTGTGTCTTTGTGATGCTCATCTTCCCTGTCAATAGTAAAGAAAAATCTACAGTTAGGGCACAGCTGAGGGATTTTCTTTCTTTCTTTCTTTCTTTCTTTCTTTCTTTCTTTCTTTCTTTCTTTCTTTCTTTCAATTTTTGTCGTGATCAGTTTGGAGTCAGCGCAATTTCTCTTTGATAACAAAGCCTTTGATTAACAGCTGAATGAATTATTCTTGGGCTTATTGGTAGTTGTATTTATCAAAGTTATTGTAGAATTAAATGGTGTACATTTAGGCATCTATATAGCTTATGAACTTTGGCGGGATATTGTGTTGGTCATTTATAGTGAAATTTATTAATAATCTGAAAAATCAGTTTTTAATTCTTTCCAGGCCTCAATTACTCTGAGAACTCAAATTTTAAAATTGGAAGATTTAGTTAATTGAATTTTTACTAGGAAAAACAAAGAGAATTGTATACTTGGCCGACTGATGTGTCACTCCTGTGTTTATGGTTTACTGTCATACAGAGAGTCTGCCTTTTTCTTGTCTTACTGAGCTTATTTCTCTTTTCAAACTTGTATCATTATGTGCAAAGTTAAGGGCAAGCTCAGTAGCCCTCCCATTTGGGATTAAAGAAACCTTAATTTCAGGCTAATGGACGTTCTAAACCGTTTTACTTCAAAATCTGAACTGTTGAATTACATAATTTTCTATATCCCTTCTAGTTCACAAACGCTGTAACTCTTGAGTACATTGAAGTCTTACCATTTGAGCAGTGAGCAATTTCTCATCTCACTTTGAGAGATTATTTTAGGCTTAATTCTTCCTTCTCTTTACCTGTCTGGGCAAAGACCTTCATCCTGCAGCTCTATATTCTTGAATGCCACCACTTCCTATGGAAACATCCTCACAGAATCTATGCATCTGACACATTTCTCCTTTCCTTCTTAGATCCTCACTTTTTTTTTTTGGGTACCGGGAATCGAACTCAGGACTTTATACTTGCCAGGCAGGTGCTTGTGCTACTAAGCTACATCCCCAGCCCTTCTTTCCTCCATCTTAGGACATATCACAGGAACCATTGTATGAATAAAAAACAGGTGATTTTTGAAGGAAGGCAAAATTAAACAATGAAAATTCCAGCCTTCTCACTTGCAGATTTGAGAATTTGGAGAATGTATTAATTTCTCTGAGCTTCAGGTTATATAACTATAAAATTGAGCTTTTATCATGCATCCCAGAGCTGTTGTAAATATTAAAATAAAAAGATGACACAGATAACTCTGTCAATTATCAACTCTACATCAATTATCATTATTTACTAAATAATAACTATTAGTCTTAGTAATCATTCTATGTATTCTTACTTTATTTTCTCTGATCTAGGAAATGATTTATTTTTTTTACAATTCATTTCAAATATTATATGCTCAGGGGCATTTTGTGATTAGTTGATTCCTGTATTCTCATATTTTTTTGCAATTGGAAATATTGTGTTTTCCACAGTCTCAAGTTTATCTATCTCACCATTAGACCTTAGATTTTCTAGAACTAGATTGTCACCTTAATATATTTGTTAGCTCAGAGCTTTGCATGCAGAGAGGCCTATGAAATACATATGTCTCACTCACCAAGTTATTGATAAAGTGGGGACCAAGCTCTATATATCTTACCACTAACATTTTTTAATACAGGGCCAGATACCTTTTAAATATAATTGATAAATCAACCCTAAAATGTGGAATTAATCCTGTTCCAATACGTAAAAAGTAAGGAATTCTGGTTCAGGAAATTTATAACAGTCCAACTTGCCATTGTTTACCCTTAATGATGTGCATCCATTCTAGTTTCTCCGTTCCTATCAGCAAGGCTTTACCTTAAATTTCAATTTTAGTGGTAGAGCACCCGTCCTTTATCAGTTAAAATGTGTCTTAACAGCTAGTAGTGATAATTGCACTATACTGCAGTGCTTCTAAGCCTGTAGGTGTGTTCAATGGTCTCTATTCAAATGAGGGGTAAAGTGCTAGCAACTTTAGAGTTCCAGCACAGTATATGGGCTCCACTTGCCCACTGTCATTTTTGTGCACTGTCAGTGCTGGAATCTCTGCTCCCAAGCTCGGTCTGCCAGAATCCTAGTGTAGATGTAGCAGCTTTACTGAAAATATATCTTGTCAGGTACTGTATATGCACACTTCCTACACGTTTCCAAAATTCAGTTTGTTACCATATAACTGTTTCACCCCAAAGAATATTCTGATTTCTAGTGGAGAGTTCCTGGACCGGTACCCTCTGCAGTTCTTCTTCTGCCTCTCACGTTTCAGTTGATTCTACCTTTGGAAATATCTTTCTCAGGCACATTCACGTATTTTGTCTTTCTGCACTCTCATTTTGCTTCTAATCTGAGGCCAATGAAGTCAAGAAAAATTTTGTACTTTTTTTCTGTTCCTTTTTTTTAAGGACTTCAGTCATAGTTGGATGGTCATTGCATATTGCATATTGTTGTCTTCAAGTTATTTGTTCAGATTACCAGATATAAGCATGCAAAACTGGTCAAAATATTTAAGCATGAACTGTCCCTTTCAATAAGTAGCAGCAGTAGAACTATCCCAGCTATCCTTGTACATACATATATATTTTTCCCCTCCCTTCTTTCTTTCTTTTCTGCTTTCCCTCATCCCAGTTGTTCCTTCTCTTTAAGCAGTTTCTTTCCCTTTCACATTATCTATTGTACCTTTCGAGTTTTATTTACTTTTTCAGGTTCTTATACTAGGGAGACAGTAAGATGTTCGCACATATGGGTCTGATTTACTTCACTCTGATTATGGTCTCTGGTTGCATCCATTTACATATAAAAGCCTCAAGTTTGTCTTTTTAATAGTTGAGTAATACTCCTTTTTGTATATAACTCAAAAGAGATGTGGTAATAATGCTAGCTGAAGATCTATTGCAACCTTTGAAGTGAAATCTGGCAAAACAGGTAAGAGAAAGATGATTGCTTACACTGTGCTGACTCTGGCTTCCCTTTGCCTCACTCATCGGGAAGGCGGAAAAAGCAACAAGTTCTATATTCGCTTTGCGCATTGCGTTTGTGATCCATAACTCACATCTATAAGATGTCTTAGTGCTTGGGGCCCAATTTAAATCCATCAGGTATTTGGACACATTTATTTTACACATTTTTGTATCTTTGCTTTGCACCATAAAGCATCAGTATTGAGGTTCTGAAAATGATTTTGTGGATCATGTAAAATGCAAAAATATTTCCTTCTGCTAAGAAATTAGTCCATGAAATGACTCTTGCACAAAATATTTAGTTTCATTTAATCTTAAAGAATTAGAGTTTAATTAGCATTACAATAAGTAAAAAATTGATATTTTATTAAATTAAATAACTTATTTAATTAAATAACATGTCATAGGCCCTAGGGAATAGAATTAGGGTATTCTGTATTTTATGTCTTATTGCTTAGGAAGATATTGTTCAAGAAGGAAGATAATTCAACATTTAAAGTTTAAAGTTATGCAAAGGTAAAATTCAGAAATTTCTGATTTTCTGGTTAGCTGTGGTCAATCACATATTAAATGTACATTACTAAGTTATATGAACAATAAAAATCTTACAGAAATTTTCAAATCTATGAATAAATGCTTTGTTGTGTTAAATAAAAGAGAAATTTAAAAGAAACTAGATCACTGATAAGTGTAAATTAGATCAACCTCTTCAACTCCTTTTGGTGACAATAATACATGAGAAAGTGGTGATGCCAGTATTGCTAAATATTCCATAGAGGTTCTACTTCTGAGTTCATCCTAAACTTAAGTTTCAAATACAATATTATTTGATTATAGCAGAAAACACTTACAGGAGAAGTATGGGTAGGAAATCTAATTAAATATTTTGTTTCTGAGCAGGATTTGAAAGAATAAGTAACATGTAGTTTCCAAATGTCTTTGACGTTTTCCTATAATGTATAGATTTTAAAATTAACTTTTTCTTTGTAGATGATTCCATTATCCTACAAACAAAGTTGTCTGCTCCTATTGAAATCTTGTAGCAACTTATTTTAAGAGCATAAAAATGACTTCTGAAATTCATTGAGAAAGCTATAAGTAAATGTCTCAGATGGTGATTGGAGTATGTTTCTGTTAAACTTCTTGTTTTGCTCTATTGTATATTAACCTTTTCATTTGACTGAATATTTAGTTCTTTAATCATTAAACTGTCAAGCACTCAGTATCAGATGTTTTCATGAGTTTTTGGTGAATCTTCAGGATATGTGAACTACCACAAAAGCAAGTCGATGTGACCTTTAAACATCATCAGATCCTGGTGTTGACATTTTGGCACCTGAATGGTATGTAGTCTACACCGTTCATCAACAGTCCATGCAAAGCAACATACTGAAAATTGCAGCACGTTTTTATCATTTACAGTGTTTCCTTTAACTTTGTAACCTAAATCCGTGATTTCGGTGATCATTTTGGGTGGCACTATCTAGACAGGCTTGTACTGGTAATCTCCAGATCCTCATTTTCAGGTTTCCACGGAACATCTCTATTTGGGAACCCCCCACAACACTTGTACATTTTCCCGACAAAATTCTATCCATTGTTTTCCATCCCAAACACTTTTCCTTCTATTTCCAATTTAAATAAGAGAACTCACTTAGACACTGTCGATGTCTAATATTAACATTGTATTTCTTCATATCAACAAAATTACATTTTTCTATCATATCTGTTCTAGGCATCTTCTACTCTGTCATGAGAGTAATCTTCCAAAGCACAGCTCTGAGCATTGCACCATATTGTTCAAAGACCTTCCAAATCTCTACATGGAGGTAGAATTGGAGATTGGGCTTGAGAGACAATGTTGTTTGATAGGAGGTAAAGGCAGTCTAGCCATCAACATGAGAACAATAAAAGAATTTGACATGTTTATGGATCTGTATATAGTCTGACTTTCTTAGCTCCTGGAGGACATCGGATGGGGAGGCAATGGGCATACGACCTTGAGTAGGGTTTCCTCTTATTATTTCCTTCACCTCAAATGTATATTATAAAATTTTAAAAATTTTAGGGGTACATGTTTGCACCTCCTGCAGTTTAAAATCAACTTGGGGAGTGGTCACACGTACATATTACAGCTTGTTTCTTTTCTTTTTAAAATCCCTTTACCCTTCCTTCCTTCTCCCCTTTCCTCCTCAGGTTGCCCACCCCATTTTCATACTTGTTGATATTATTTAACTTAGTACATTATAACTTTTAGTGTTTACGTTAGTTGGAGTTCTTAGGATCCTATACATGGCCTGTCTTTACTATTCTGATTTCCCTTTCCCTGCCTTCACCCCTTGCCCTTGTTCCCTTGGACCAGTTCCCTATTGCAAGAGATCTGTCCTCTTCTCTCTTCCTAGACATCCTTTCTCATTTTTTTTTTTTTTTGTACATTGCTTCACTCAAATAAGAGGCATCCTGTGGTATTTGAGCTTGTGTGTCTTTGTTTATTTCACTCAACGTTATATTTTCCAGGTGCATCCATTTTCCTACAAATGTCTGAGTAGTATTTCATTATATAGTGATACCACATTTTCTTAATCTAATCATCTGGTACTGTGTTCACAGTTTACTACCACATTCTCTATCATGAACTGTGCTGCTATAAACATCAGCATGCATGTGTCACTGTACTATGAGAATTTAAGCTCTTTTGGGAAGATAACTAGCAGAGGGGTAGCTGGTCATATGGAATTTCTAATTGCAATTATTTGAGAAATTTCCACACTGATTTCCAAAATGGTTGCACTACTTTAAATCAACAATGAATGAGGGATCCTTCTTCATTATGGCCTCATCAGCATTAGTTATTGTTCTCAAATGTTTTTAATAATCCATATCCATGTAGCCAGTCTAGCTCAAATGCCACCTTCTTAAATACACTTTTCTCTAGTTCCATCCCCCAGAAACCATGCCTTTCCCAAACAAAGCTACATCCCCATATGTTTTACATTGTGTCAGGGATGTTTGTGTACATGCTTCATGCTCACGGTAGTACAATAAGCTACCTGCAAGGAGAATGTGCGTCTTGTTCATTCTATTCATTCCCAAAGCAACCTTTTAAAATGAAAAAATAAAAGATGCAATCATTGCACATGATGCAATGAATGACAGCCATTCTTTTAGGAAAGAAATTAATAAACATGAGTGTGCCTTAAGATAGAACTGACACTTTTTTAAATTCCAAAATATTTTAAGCAAAATTGCAAAGAAAATGGCATGCAAAAATCAGAGAAAAAGAAACTTTACAGCAATCACATATTCCAATCACACAGCCATTGCAAATGTTTTCTCAGGTTTGTACTGGTCATTATTTATTACAGGTTGTTGAATGTGCCTTTAAGGAATTAAACTGTGATTAGAAAAAAGAAAAATTCCTGAGTTCTGAATTCAATCTAATATAATAATGATTATCATTATGTACAAAGTATAAAAGTTTATCCTTTGGCATTACTTGTCATTTCATTTTTGCATTTGGTTTTGCCCTGTGTAATAAGTCAGTTTCAATTTTTGAATTGCTCTGTAATAGAATTTTCTTGCTGGGTTAAAATGGTCCCCTCATTATGCCACAGAATAATTCAGTGTCAGCGCTCTTGATCCGAAATATAAAGCTATAACTTATCTTACATTTATAATCAGTCCTAGTTACCTCAAGACTGGACTGTCTATACTGCAGGAAATTGTATATCAACATTTATCAATAACTCTGCAGTCTATGTCCCATTGAAAGTGTATATTCTGCTTTATTGTTTTTTCATTGATCCAATTTTTTTGCCTATTTTTACTTCACATTCAGGCCATATCACAGTAGGTATGTAGCATAATGACTTAACTACATATTCTTGCTACTAGAAAAGTTGAGAGAAAGTGGCTGATTTTAAGTGCTACTCATACAGTCAGTTTAACAAACAGAAGGCTGTCAGGAACAGCCAAAGGAATTAAAAGAGAAAATGTAGATATCATACCGATCTGCCTCCTTGTCAGTGAGGTATCAAGTATGAAAACATTCCACAAATTTTAAAACATCATCCCAATGTATTTCACAAAATAAGCACAAACTTCCTACTGAATGAGGTAGGAATTATAGTGTGGAGGAGTGTTCATTAACTTAGAATTGTAAGAACTAGGTCTGCAGCTCTGTCTTTGACCACACAATGTGAAAGTTAGGTACATTGGAAGTATGCTTAACATCTGAGAACATTATTCTATCCACCATCTCTTGTTTACTCTTGCTTGGTTTCCTTTCTTCTTTTTATGATAGTTTTATGACTGAGGACTTCCTTCCCCCTTGTGTCTATGGGTTCAGAAAGGAGGTGTCCATCTTCTTTTGAGCTGAAGAAGCTTGGGACCCCGGCTGGTCAAATAATCTCACTGATTTGTCAGCCCAGAACTAAGTTGGAATTGTTGAAAAAGCAGATGTAACAAAGGAACAGATCAGAAAAGGCATGAAGGGCAGGTGCATGACTCAGTTCTCCCAGGTGGCTGCATGGTGAACACCCATAACAAGGAAATGGAACCCTTGTACTTCCCAGCATGGGAATTGCTAAATTACACTATATGCTCAACATAGTTCAGATGTCCTGGATTGCATTTGCATTTGCCTTAAATGTTAATTTGGGACAACTGTGAAGTGGAGTGGGTAATAGTGTGACATATGTTGAAGCATTGTGAAAAATTGTATTAATAGGGAAAAATACAAAGAAACAATGAAATACCCAACTTTACTAAACAACAGTGTCTTGTTGGGAAAAATCAAAATCTGATATATAATTCTATGTTATTTCTGTGTATTAAAAGTATCTGGCAAAAATAATCCCTTAGCATGAACACAATGTTTGGGGATTTTGGGGGGTTTCTTTTTGGTGCTGGGAATCGAACTTGGGACCTTGTGCTTGCCAGGCAGGCATTTGTGGTGCTGAGTTTTAGACCCAGGTTAGCATGAACACAATATAAAGGAGTGAGGAGTTCTGTATGCATCATTAACTTAAGGTAATATTAATTAAGAAAGTTAATAGCTTGAAACAATGAAAGTCAATAAAGTATGAGAAACTTGGTCAAGCCCATACTAAATATATGTAGGTAAAACATAATACCTTGGAATTGTGAATTACTGCCACTGATCAATCTTATCTATTATATGTGGTGATCAGTTTGTGAGGACTTGATTAAGGACTTAATATTTTGCTCAGAATCTTCTGCATCATACAGAGAAACAATAAATTTTTATGCTTAAGTAGAGAATTCAAGTTGAAGAAATTTTTTTTTTCGAAAAGGAAAAGACAATGACAATGGGATTTAAAAGAAGTCGATGTCCAGTAGCCTAATTAGACAGAGAGCTAGCAAAGTAGAGGATTTGAATGTGAACATGAAAATCACAAATATGATGACACATCCTCACAAGGACAAAGACACAGGAAATTAATTAGGGGAATGCTTCCTTCTGGCATTTTCTTAACATTTTTTTTTAAATATCACCAAGCTTCCAGTTTTAAGAATGATTCATCATTGTAAGTCATCTTCTTGGCAGTTGTTATTACTTTCTAAATGACCACTTGCGTGGACGAACATTTATTTATGTTAAATCAGGAACAAATATGTTGGATGCAATTTATTAGCTCCTTTTTCAACAGATGTTTGCTAAATAACAAGACCGTTTCTAGCAATTACCTCAGTCCTCCTTTCCTGCCCTTTTCGCAGTGAAAGAAAGGTAACATATTCTTTATCCAGCTAGTGAGGGAAAAGAGCATAAAATAGGCTTCTAAGGCTATCCTTAGCATTGAAAATAACATTTAAGTGTCTTTGAGTCTAGCTTTTCTGAGACCTTTGGTGATCTAGCCAGTGCTTATCTATATGTAGCATCGGGCTTCTCAGTCTCGACACTATTGATATTTTGGGTCACATAATACTTCACATAACGCACATAATAGCATTCTTGGCCTCTATTCATGAAATGCCAGAGGCAGACATTCTATTCCCAGTTTTGGTAAACAGAAATACCTCTAGTTGACTGTCCTTTGTGGAAGTTGTACCATATCCAAATGACAATCACTGCACTTATTAATTCTCTGTTGTCATCATAAGAAATTATCATTTCAAAATAATATCAGTTTATGATGTCATATCCAATAGGTCAAAAGTCTGAGATGGCTAGGTTGGGATTTTTCTCCTCATTTTATGTCTATGAAAACCAAATCTTGGCTAGGTGAACTCTTATCAGCAGGCTCTGAGATGAATCAGCTTCCAAGCTCATTGTAATTGTTGGCTAAATTCAGTTCCCTGAAGATTTAGGTATGAGGTTTTCAGTTTTTTCTGGCGAACTGTTGGAAATAATTTTCAGAGACCTTCTACCTGCCTCATGCATTGCAAACAGCGTTTTCAATCTTCCACCAGGGAGACAATTGCTTCTCATGCTTCAAGTCACCCTAGTTTGCACTGCTGTCTCATCCTTTGGATGTATCTCTCATTCTAGCTGGTGATATTCCCTATTGTTAATGGCTTTGGGGATTACACTGGGCCTACAACATAATCAGGATGTTTTCTCCATTTTCATTAGTTAATCTTAACTATATCTGCAAAGATTTTTCTGGGGTATTACTTAGTTTAGTACTTGATTGAATAAGATATGCAAAGATATCTTGGGAAGATATCTTTAGAATATACCTCACTACAGTTCTTGACTTGATATCTAAAGATTCAGTTAATTAAACGACCTACAGTTCTATTTGTTTCCTCAAGTTTCTAAATGGTCATATCCCCAGGAAAAGCCCTGACTTCACTTGACTGTTCCTTCTATGTTGTCAGATATAAGCTTCAGGGGAGCTCTCCTGACCATTCCAATAATTGATGATCATCCTTAGATTCTTGAGATCATCTGAATCATGCTGCTTTACACATTACAGTGAACTTGTCTACATAAACCAGAGCATTTAAAAAAGAATAAATATTAAAATTATTATTAAGTATTTACTGGAGGATTTAAGGATGTACATGTATTAACAAGTAGTTACAAGTATTCTTCACCTCTAAAACCCATGGTAATATGTGTTATGCTCATAAATGGCTTCTGAAAAAATGTAGGTCTCTTTCCCGTCTATCTGGACCTCGAAATTTCAGCTTTTAGAAGTAAATACTGTACAATGCTAGTGGCAACATAAAACCTGATTCGCAAACATACTACAGAGCCATAGTAACAGAAAAGGCATGGTATTGCCCTTAAATAGACCCATGGAACATTGAATATAATAGAAGATTTAAAAATATGGGCATTCACCCAGATTCTCAAAAAGATGGCAAAAATATACATTGGACAAAGAGCAGCCCCTTTAGTAAATGGTGCTGGGAAAACTAAATATCCCCATGAATAAGATTGAAATTGGACTTCTAACTCTCCCTGTATATATCACCCTGTAACATAAGAGCTCAATCTTTGAAACTAGGAGAAAAAAGAAAGACATAGAAAAAGTATAAAGATATGGGTGCAGGCCATGATTTTCTTGCTAGGTCAAAATGACACAGGAGACAAAAGGAAGTGTTACCAATGGCATTTTATTGAATTAAAAAGCTTCTGAACAGCACAGGAAATAATATGGGAAAGAAGAAAACTTACAGAATGGAAAAATATTGCCAGCTATTATTTGACAGAAGATTAATATCCAGAACACTTAAAGGATTAGAAATCTCAATGAAAGTATTCCAATGAAAATGGGCAAATGTTTTGAATGCTTTTCCAAAGAAGTTTAAATGTTCAATAAATACATGAGTGAATACCGAATATATTTAGCTGTCAGGGAAATGGAACTCACAACTACACTGACAGTTCGTCTCAACCCAGTTAGAATAACCATTATGAAATAACAGCAACAACAAAAGTCCAAACAAACAAAAATAACAAATATCAGCAAAGATATGAAAACAAGAACACTTACATAACACTGTTGGGAATGTAAATTAGTACAGCCTATCTGGAAAATACGTAGAAAAGTTCTTCCCAAAACTTGCTATATCACTACCATATGATCTGAGGAAAATGAAGTCAGCACACAAAAGAGAAACCTCTATAACCATGTTCACTGAAGCATTGTTCACAACAGCCACTATATGGGAGTAACCTCAGTGCCTGTCTACAGACGAATGGGTAAAGAAAATATTTTATTCACACACACACACAGAGTGGTTGAAAAGTATAGCCAATATTAAAATTTTTAAAATTTTATTACCATAAAAGACACATTGTCATTAATCCCCCTCAGAAACCTCCTGTCTTTGAACATCTCCCATCATTCTTGTCACTTTATGAAGCAGTTCTTGAAATCCTCTTGTGAGTGTCTGTAGTTGTTCTATTCTGGTTGCCTCAAGGACCTGAATAAATTCAAAACAAGGGGCTGGGGATTTAGCTCAGCAGCAAAAGCGCCTGCCTGGCAAGCGCAAGGTCGTGAGTTCGGTTCCCGGTACCGGAGAAAAACAAAAAAAACAACAACAACAAAAAAAATTCAAAACAATATCTGTCATGGTCATTTTGAGCTTTTGGAAGAGCTACAAGTCACAGGGCGCCATATCTGGTGAACAAGATGGATAGGGACTCAGAACAACATTTGACTCTCTTGCCTTTCTGTTGAATGCACATGGCAGAAACATTCACTGTATTGTTTGATTGCACTTCATAAATGAAAGAGAAATTCCAGAACTGCTTCAGAACATGGCAGCTGGGCATGGTTGTACATGTCCATAATCCCAGCACTTGGGAATCTGATACAGGAGGATCACTGTGAGTTCAAGGACAGCCTGGACTACAGAGTGAGTTCAGGGCCAGTCTGAACTGCAGAGTGAGACTCTATAGCAAAAACACAAAGCAAAAATTGGCAATAAGAATGGCACAGAAAGACATGTGTTTCCTATATGTAGAAACTAAAAAACACCTAAAACAAAGATGATATGCTAGTAAAAAGAGAATTATTAAGGTTGGAAAATACTGCTTGAGGAAGAGATTAGGAGAAGGGAGGGGTACACAGTTAAGGTTTGACATATGGGTGTATAGAAATGCATGGTGAAATCCATTAATTTTTATTATCAATAGATGATAATAATTATAACAATAGAAAGAACAGTTTGAGCGAGGACTTTGCACATTCTACTGAAAACTGTAGATCTTCTCTTTATTCCCCTGAATGTTCTCTCCACAGAGTAATTTAAATGAAACACGATTTTTTCCTGTGATTCATCTGATTCATTTTGTCCCCACTGAGAATAAAACTAAAGGTAATATTGTCTTACTAGTGTGCCCCCAGATCCTCAGTGTTTTGTTCATATTTTACACATATTCTAGTGGAACAGGTTGCACCATGTATTTCTACTGGGAAAAAGACCAAATATAAAAATTCTGAATACTTATGAATAATTTTAATATTTACAAACATTTAGCAATTAAAAAAAATCTTTCTTATTCTTTTCCTTGTTCTTCCTATTGTTTCACTTAAAAAATTCAGTCCAAACATTTTTATTTAAAAGGAAGTCTTTATGAGATTCTCTCAGAATTGCTTGGTGGATTTATCACGTCATTTCCTCGGTTTTATCTAGAAAAGAAGATCATCTCTTAAATCATTAAACATTTTGATAGACAAAGAATTGGAAAATAATCAGTGTACTACTTACCATGGCTGAAACCAAAGCACTGAGTCTGCGGATTGATTTACAATATCAAGCATTGCAAAACAACTTCACCCTTATGTCTATAAGCAGCTGTACATTCATGAGCTTCCCAAAATATCCAAACAGTGCTGATGAGGTAGAAGTCTCCTAGTAAGCGATTGTTGTATTAATTGAAATGAACTGAACTCATGCTTTTAAAGCCATTTTTATTATGAAAATACTACTATTTAGATTATAAGAAGAGAAGACAGTATTATACATCCCATTGTGAAATAGTCACTACTGTTATTTGTGCTTCGATGTTAAGCTTGGGAAAATACAACTAGTAACAAAACATTGCTCTTCTCATATTCTGTATGTAATCCAAGATCCCACAAGTGAAAAGCAGCTTTTCATTGTCTATTATTAGATTATCACGGACATGAATAATATGTTCAGAAATAATACTGCCTACACGAGAGCCTTTGCCTCATTTGAAAACCAGAATGGCTTGGTAAAATGATGACATGCACATAAGAAGTGGCTTGTGCATCTGAAGAAAATATAACTTAGATATTTTAATATCTCAACAGAATTTGTAAATGTGGCAAATTTTACTGTACATTAGCAGTCAGTAAGAACAACAGCAGATTCTAGCAGTGAATTGTACAGAGTGGTATGACAATTACTGTTACATATCTCAGCAATCTTCTAATAAATAATATGAGTCTTGTTTGCATTTATCAGAGTGATCCTTAAGCAAATACTCATATGAAAAAGAAAGCTTGCATATTTATAAGAGTAAATTTACATATAACTACACATAAAATATTCTGATCCTTTGTAAAATACGGCTTTATAATTTCCATTAAAATCATCATGTAATTATACCAGAGATACAAACCTAACAAAAATTATGCCAAGCATTATTAGACAGAGTGCTTTTCAATTGCAAGGGCATCTGCTCTGTGAGAATTATCTGATTTCAATTTCTGTTATATTCCTTCAAATGAGATAAAATAGACTTTTTCCCTTACAAAGAACTAAAGGACTCTATTCTCAGGTCATTGACCAAAATTATTTTTAAACTGGGATGAAAATGATTATAATAAATTATGACTGTGTATACTTATAAACAATAAACAGTAAAGCTCTTCCAAACATGAAGGCCTCATTTCAGTATAGGAATACAAAGGTCTGTATCAGAAACCAGTAGTATCACTGATGCATAATCAAAGAGTCTTTTACTCTAAAATCCTTCTTACTGAATACTTCTGATGTTTCAGCTTGTACACGAGGCATAGGGCATGTGGAGATGAATGTCTGAATGACACCAGACAATTACATGTTCCAAAGTGAAATGTAAATAAGACATGTACAATATAGGGTCCTGAGCTTAATGACTTAGCCAAGTGATGCCAGAGCCTGAAGGACTAGTTGAAAGCATGAAGAAAATAATAGAAAAGTAGGTCCCAAGTAGAGCAAAAGCATGTTAGAAAGTGGCTGTAGGGAATAGGATACTGCTAGGGAAATGCTTCTAGCTGAGTCTTCCAGGAGCTTAGGGTCCACATAGAAGAGACATGAGAGACAAAGTTGAAGAATGGATCTAAATACCATTCCAAGAAACTTGGCTTTGATCTTGAAGGGTCTGGTCAGTACTAATCTACTTTTGAATGCCTTTTATAATTTTATATATAGTGGACACATGATTGAAAGTGTGTATAAGGTACAGTGTGATGTTTCAAGCACTGCAGGCATTCTAAGTGCCACTCTCAAATCTATATTTTAGAAAAATTATTTTGCAGAGCTGTGATTCTCTGAGTATAGTTTTCAGACCTCCAGTGACAGCTGGAAATTCACAAAGGTGAATTTTCAGGGGCCACATGGACAGTCTCGGGCCCAGCAATTGACTTAAGCGAGTTATTTGGATGATTCTGATGCCGTTTGAAAACTACTGGTATGGAGATGAGAATGTTGAGGGTGGTGGTGAAGGATTTCTGTTGAAATATTTCTAAAAGTTTAAATATCATATGGTTTTTCTTATATGAGAAACCCAAGATATAAATAAAGAAGCAAATAAAGGTAGATAATAAAGAATAGGGAGATAAATCTTTTGCAGAAGTGACTGGGACCAACGGATGGAGAGATAGGGGAGGGAGAGGAGGGAAAGAGGATGAAGAAGAATTAAGATGCAGGCCTTATGCGCATGCACCAGTGCTCACCAGGAATGTCGTCATCCTGTGGCACAAACATGTACTAATGAAAAAAATAAAAACGTACTAAAATAAAGAAGTAGAAAATTTGACCAATAGTAGATTTCAAAGAATAAAAAGCTTCATTTAGTAACAAGAACTATCAGGACGGCAGTCCAGGAAATCACAATGGCCACCCAATGCCATCAAGAACATAGGTTACGTCTCCTGATGTCAACATTGCCAAGAGAAGGTTTTCGTCCTTGGAGCTTTAGTGATAGTTTGCATTCTGAACTCTAGGGCTGGCACACTCAGGAAGCTGGGAAACAGTGTAAGCCAAAGGTTTCCCTTGTAAGACTTTGTTTCCCTTTTATAACAGGATAAAACAAAAGCCTTTAAAGGTATTCTACTCAAGTCCTACTGATGAGAGCCATGTCACATGCCACTCTAGCTGCAGAAGCAAGTATAGCAAATGAAAAATTGCCCTCTGGTCAGGAAACTCTCATAAAATTTTTCATGTATTTATAGTTTTAATATTTAAAAATTTTCACTAGTGCATATTTGTAGTTCATACTGATTACATTCATTGTGGTGAGTAGTTTCATATGTATAACATATCTTATTTTGCCCAGCTAAATATATGAAATATATATATATTTTACATTGCATTTCATAACAAGCAGAAAGCAACACTTGTACAGTGAATCCTTTCTTCTTAGCCAAATCCTCAGCAATTCTGAAATGTGAAGCTTTTTTTTTACTGCTAGGATTCTCTTCTCAGGTCCCTAGGAAGGGATGCTAAAGATTTCTTAATTATTTTGATGACATTTTGCAGAAACAATGTAAAATCCTGTTTAAATTCCTGGAAATGTAAAATGGCACTTAGAATTCCTTTGAGAAACCCAGGAACCACCTATGGGATAATTCAGAGACAACCAACTCATGCGGGAATTTTCCCCTTGTATCACCTTTGGAGATCACTGAAATCTGGAAATCCCCTGTAATTAATTAATTATTTAAGGCTAGATGTCCTACTCTTGTCCTGAGGCTGGACAAATGCATACAAGTACAAACACATATTTAAATCAAAAAACCTTTCTTCACCAGCTTCCCTGTAGCTTTTTGTATGACTGTAGATATGGGAATCAAGTATGAAACAACAATCTTCTTTTATTAAATAGAGAGCTGTTGTAATGAAAATAAAAATCATTCACGCTCAAAATCTGACATTTGTAAACTGCTAAGCAATTTACATTTGGTAAAAAGCAAAGATTTCACTCTTGTTCTTTCTACATTTGCTTAACTGCACAAGACGAGCTTGAGGAATTTAAGTAGCTAATAGTAGTTGAGAACGCAAAGGAGAAAACCCCAAAGTCCTGTGGTTTTGGTTTGAACTCTGTGACTAGCTGTGATGAGCTTATGCTGGCTTAGGAATTAGGAACAGAGATGGAAAACTGTGCGAAAACACTATTTAATCAAGAAGACAAGCAGCGACATGGATCATCTCTATTGAGTAATTCAAGTACCTTAAGAAATATGTTGTTCTGGATAAAATTCAAAAGCAGTTGGGAAACTAAAACCTTACATGCTATAATTATGCCCGTTCCCTGACAGGAGGGTTGAACGTAAACAACAGCCCTAACCATTGCTCTTTAATTGAAATTAGAGACAATCTTAAAATTTCATATCACTGAGCAAAAGGCAAGAGTACCAATTTCAATTTCAAAATCATTATCAATAGTGTATAACACATTGTCAAACAAACGCTCTTCTCTTGCTGTGCAGTCTGCTCCTATTGGCATTTGGCAGTCTGAACACACAGTCGTGCTATCTAATGTTCATATTTTCTAAACATAACAAAAGGAGAACAAAGCTCTGCAGATTATTAGAAAATATTAGCAAGCATAAATACTAGTAGATCCATTTCAGGGGATTTGGACAGGGAACAAACTGCAACCCTACTTTCTTCCTTGAACAAAATGTTTACAATTTCACAAGGTATATCTCGTGTGTGTGTGTGTGTGTGTGTGTGTGTGTGTGTGTGTGTATACAGAGGGAGGTTATATGCATACATATATGCTTTCATCAGATATGCCTTACTGAAAATATAAGGCGTTTGAAAGAATAATTTCATATAGAATAATTTGAAAAGGAAACAAAAAATAAGAACAAAGAAAAAGTAGTCTGGGGCTTTCAAATGTTCCTTCTCCCTTTTGCTTTCTTTTTCTCTGTCTGTCTCTCTTTCTCTCTCTCTCTCTCTCTCTCTCTCTCTCTCTCTCTCTCTCTCTCTCTCTCTCGTGGCTTAATTTACTATATGTTTTTATATATACCGGTATACTAATAGGTAGATTGCATGATAGCTAAGTTTGTGGATGAGCAGACTAAACTTGGTTAGAGTCACAGAATTCATGCACTGATATGCTATGGTATCTAAATTATGGACCACATCATCTAAGCAGCCCCCTTTTGATTTTTCATTCTAGTAGACATCTCCTGAAACATTGAAACCTTGCCCAAACAAGTATGAGAAACAAAATAATGAAGTGCTTACCTTTTGCACTGAAAACACTTATGGTCTTTATTCCAAAAAGATAAAAAGAGTCTCTCATGGCTAGTCAGAAACCAGTTAATATGCAACACTTTCTATGACAAGTATAAACAGCAGTAGGTTTCCTCTGAGCAATTAGTTGGAGTTGGAAAGGACAAGACAGAGCAAAAAGCATCTCTTAAATGAGTTCAAAAGCAAAAAGATCCAAATATTGGAATTCTTAGTCCAGAAGTGAAGAAAACCTTTTAAAAATAAGAAATAGGTAATATTGCCCTATGACTACTGCTTTTTATTAACTTTAATTGAGGGTTACTATTTCCTTCTTCATACGGAGCAGGTTATTCTCCTTAGTATGACAGAAAGTTTAGAAATATTAATTAGGTAAAGAAAATGGAAGCATAAAACAAAGCATTATTTGCTACAGTTTGTTTCCTTGTGGACATTATTAGACGGTAGCTTCAGAAATCTGTGTAGCTTCAGTTTGGGAGCTGTAAAGACATATAGATTCCTTTGGACCATTCCGCCCTTCACAGAGATTAGCAAAGTCCTGTTATGTGAATGTTGGAAATGATTCAATCTCGACATTAAACTAGTTGACAAAAAAGTTTAGATTGGCATTAATACCACCCTTGCTGCTATTAGTTGGCATTTGTGTAGCATATTTCTCCACAGTGTCCTTATACAGTGATGACAGTCTTTTCTCCTTTTACTAACTAATAATTAAATGCCTTCTTTAAGTTAACGAGCCCCAAATGGCCAAAGACACAGCTCCATGGTACAGCGCTTGCCCATCATTAATGAAGCCTGGGGTTCAATCCCCAGCCTACACACCAAGCAAAACAAAACAGAACAAAAATAAAACAAAATAAAACAAAATAGATGATAACAACAAATGGCATCATTTATCAAATTTGAATTAAAATTTGGCATTTTCCAAAATCTGGCTCTTTGTTCAGTTTGTGAATGTAAGAACACGCTAAAGTGACTATTTCATTCAGTTTCCTTCACCTAAATGTATAATTTTGAAGGTTAACATATCTGGTTTGGCAACTACGCCAGCTTGTTCATTATGCTCTACCTTTTTCTAAGTGTCTTGTGGTTTGGATACAAGGGGAAAGGAGCAGGACATCCCAAATATTGGTTCAACTACCCCTTGTGGTTGAAGGACGCTGGATTTAGAAATGCACAGTACTTGTTTCCATGTTCTTGAAGATTCAGAGGCTCTCTAACAAATCAATATTCTTTTTTATAAGTGTGAGAAAGTGCAAACCTTTTCCTTTCAATATTTTAATCTTGAAAGATCTGAGAACCTTCTTGTCTCATGTTTTCTTTCATTATTTCAAAACACAAACTTCATTTTAACACCTCTAATTTGTGAATGAGAATTTTCAGCTTTGTCTTTTGGACTGTAATTTCGGAATCAAATTAGGTTATAGCTTGGTGGAGGCTCCTTTTCTTGCTTTTCGTTTTGCTTTGAAACACAGTAATAATAACATGGAATGGGCATTCGGGTTCTGGCTCTTAGGCTGGTATGTCAGACTTGCCACACAGGGGAGAGACAGATGTGAAAGAAATCTCCAGAAAGCCATTTATTTCCAACCTTTCAAAGCTTTGTCCTGTATTATATTTACAGCTAGAAGACACTAAAAGATTTTATTAGTCATAAAGATGAAACTTTTATTCCAACCAAAAGTTTTGAGCTCTACTTACAACTTCAACTACAAACTGATTGCCTCATTAAAACAAATATCACAAACACCAGAATTTTAATGAAATAGATTCCTTAGTCCTAAAGAAAGCTGTTTAATGGATAAACGGGCGTTAAAACAGAGTATGAATATCAGAACAATTTGTCCTTGGCAGTCATATAGCTGGGGCACATAATCCTAGAGGAAAATTGAGGGTAGCAATTTGAAGGAGCAACACTAAAAGCATGAACTCTGCCAGTGATATAACCCAACAGTCTTCCTGTTCCAGTGGTAGCATGTTATATTCCTCATAAAGTTTACAAAATTTCTAAATGCTTACTGGTAGATGTTATTAAGAAAAAATGTCTTCAATATGCCATCCGGGTATACCAGAAGGATTTAGCGTATTTGTTAACATCAAAATCTATTTTTAATCTATATTTTCCTTTCCAAAGGAATGTGGCAGAAGTATACAAAATATGCAAAAGGCTATAAAGAAAATAGTACTACAATGACAATTCAACAACATATTTTATTATGGATTTGAATTTCTTGTTAATCTACACTAAATTGAATGCTTTACAGAATCTCCCTAAAGTGGGCATATTTGTTTAATTGTGCCTTTAAAATACAAATTGAAGCCTAAGTAATGTGTGGAGGAAATGTGAAAATTTCAAAATGTGCTTCTTGGCTCCTTCCTCTGGAAAATGAAAAAAAGTTGAAACTCAGTAATTTTAATGATTTATGATTAATAATTTCTGACCTTCAGATATGACATTATTTTTCCTCCCAAAAAGAAAGTCACAGATGCAGAATTTATCAATTTACTGTATCTATCTGATTCACATGATGATTCTGAGAAATGAAACATTGCATTATTGTGTCAAAATGAAAGGAAATAAAAAGGCAACTCTGAGAGCATTTGGATAACTTAACTCTAAGTCGGTACAGTCAAAGCTGCTAAAATTTTGTAATTTTTTTTAAGTTAGTAGATTTTTTTTGCACTTTACTCTCCTTCATAGTTTCACATAAGTACATAAGTGAGAAAAAGAACTATCCATTACAGAGCCTCTCAAAAAATCATGTTTTGTTCATCTGCCAGACTTTTCAGCAAATGTGTCTGTGATGAATTTCTCTCTCCCCCTTCTTTCTCTTTATTCCGTTTCTATTTGACAAATACAGTTTCAAAATAGGCCTTAAAGAACTTTAGGGGGCTGCAGTGAAAGCTCTGTGGAGCCGAATGAATCATGCTTATGGCTACCGAGACTGTGTAGGAAGATGAAAATTCAGCAGATGATATTTATTAAGACTAAACATGAAATTCTCCTCCATTATTTTTTCTATTCACTCTGTAATGAGTGGTATGTTTTCTAAATTTATTTTACGTATTTTAAAAGTTTTTGTAAGTATGTATGTTATGATAGCCTTCTATGTAGCTTGGAAAATAGTAATTTTAGAAAATGGATTTTGTAAACCCAGAAATTATGTTCTTGAAGCACAACCCCTAATTTTTATATGTTGCCCACTCCATTACTCCAAGTGGAATTATTCTTCACCAAGACCTTGCCTGCACATTTTCTGCATTCTCTTTATTTATTAAAAGCCTTCCCTTCCTTCGTTCCTTCGTTCCTTCGTTCCTTCGTTCCTTCGTTCCTTCGTTCCTTCCTTCCTTCCTTCCTTCCTTCCTCCCTGTCTCCCTCCCTCCCTCCCTCTCTCCCTCCCTTCCTTCCTTCTTTCCTTCCTTTTTTCCTTCCTTCTTTCTTTCCTTCCTTCCTTCCTTCCTTCCTTCCTTCCTTCCTTCCTTCCTTCCTTCCTTCCTGCTGTGTGGCCCAAAATCAATCAAGTGAGAGAGGGTTGAGTGAGAGAAATGTTCCTGGGGACTCCAATGAATAACTTGTGGTTAGTAAAGGTATTATCGGAGATGAGCCTGGGAGGGGAAGAAGGAAGGATCTTCCACTTGAGAATGCTTATAATGTGTTGGATCTGGTCATTTTGATTTTGTGTAAGTCTCCATGGAAACTTAAAGTAAATTTGTCACCTAAAGACTCCGAGCCTACTTTATCTTCTTAAGTAAAGTCAACAGTGAAATGACTAAAAAGATTATCCATGATGTCAGTAATATATTTGAAATTTTGTGAATACTCATTAATATAATTTTCTTTGATTCACACAAAATAACCAGGAGGAAGGGTACAGTAGAATAATGCAGATGCAAGGACTGGTATGGAGAAGATTACAAGGCTTAGAAATGAAGACAGAATTAGGAGAGTGATAGGCAGGTAGAGCTATTATAGAAAAACAAATGTAGTAATGTGGGAGAAGTTATAAGAACAAAGAAGACTCAGGAGGCATGAAGAACAGAAATCACAGGGACTTTACAAACAGTCCTCTGGAATATGAGACAGAAAGAACAGTGAACCTGTCATACCTTTAATCTGCCTCCTCAACTGCTATTGCTTAGTTTCCAAACTCACTTGCTCTACAATTTTTACAGAATCTGCCTTAAAACATTTGTCTTAACTTGATCTCCTTACTACACCTCTAGTCACAATGCCTTACATCAGGTTGTACTGCTCACCTGCCTTAACATTATAACACATACCTAAACGTTCTTCGCGCCTCCTGAGTCTTCTTTGTTCTTACAACTTCTCCTATATCACTACATTTGTTTTTTTATAATAGCCCTACCTAATTTTTTAATGCATTCCTGCGTTCTAAAGCAGGGGTCTACAAATTTTTTTACTGGCAACTTTTTAGTAAAAAACAGCTAAGCAGGCATATATGCACCACAAATACACAAATACTTTGTATACTACAAAACCTACTTTTAAAATATTTACATGAGATAAAAACTACAAAAGCTTATTACTGTCTTTATGAAATTTAAGGAGTTATCTTTAATATCTTTCAGGTCCAAAACATCACATTTTGGAGACCACTGGCTTAGTCTAGGTTTTCATAACCTTCGGGTTCTGGTATTTTGTTTTTGAGGGGGAGCACTACCCCATTTCTGACATACTCATTTACAGAAAATCTAAATTTCCCCAAGGAAAAAAAGTTGCCTCTAATCAAAAGAACTCAGTCTACAGATTCCTGTATTAAGTAAAACAAATTAAAGCATACTTCCAACTAAGAGTCTTAATTATCTGTCTAGGTGTGGATCACATGATGTCCTACAGCAACACAATTTTATATGTGTCAGTTTTCATTCACCTTATTGGTTTTATGTGAAATCCATCTACTGTCTTTTCTTCAAAAAATGAACAATTTAAAAGTACTTTCACTCTGTAGAAATGTTAGTTTCATTCTATTTGAGATACAGTTTTACTACTGACTATATTTGTATAGGAATTACAGTGTTTCTTCCTAATGATGTTGAGTACACTTTGAGGTTAATAGAACACATATGTGTATCAGCCAGTGCCTGCATTTTAACTGATCGATAGAGCTTTAAGCCTTGAGGTCAACACAATGTCAAGATGTATATAATCTGAAAAATAATGCTGAATCTCAATTGCCCTGCTATTTTTTCTGGCTATTTTCTCTCTGTGTCTTATATGCAAATTAACCCCTTAATTTTATCTACATAATTATTTTTTTTTCTTTTCTTTTTTTTTTGAAACAGAGTCTTGCTATACAGTTCAGCCTAACCTGGAGCTCACTTCGTAGCCTAGGCTGGTCCCAAACTTGCAATGATCCTCTTGCCTCTGCCTCCTGAGTGCTGGGATGACAGGCATGCACCACCATGCCCAGCCATAATTTTTCTTAAACATAGTATACTTTATTCCTAACTTATTTATTTACGTAAGTAAATATTGTCAACCTTCCACTATGTTTTGAGTGACACAAATGTTTTTTGTGCAGGTAACATCACAACTCTACTGCGCATGACCTCGCTTTCAACTCCACACATCAGACTGAGTGGGATGAATCTGGACACTGCACGTGTCCTTCGTAGGCAAAGTTGATGACTGGCTACATAGACAGTGTTGACGACATACGTTACTGGCTGAAACGTATGTGGGTGGCATGACCTCACTGATCCACTGCTCATTATTGGTATTTTATATTCCTTTAACAAGTACTATAACCATGAAATAGCTTAAAATTAGAGAATATACAGAAAAAGATTATGTGGCTTTTTTAAAAAAGCATATTTTAAAACCATATTTTAAAAAATATTAGTTCCTTCAACCAATAAATTGTATAATTGTGAGGGACTGTGCTCAAAATATGAATCTAGCAGTCACAACACTTGTCCTCATTTTTTTTAGTGTAGAAATAAGATTTTAAGTCTTTCATAATTATGTAAGTGATGAACTATATTATGACATCATTTATGAGGGAAAAGTATAGGTTCTGATTTATTCAGAGTGACTCCTATTCATACATACAGAAAACATAAAGACATATGATGATAACTACCTATATTGATAAAAATAAATACAGATATGGATACATAGATATGGCTATATCTCTATATGGATGCATATATGTATGACTATAAATATGATAGATAAAGATTTACATGTGGTTAAGAATTATTAAAGGTAAATTTTAATATTAATTAGCTACTTATGAGCTTGTGATGAATTTTTTCTTTTGAAATTTTTTTGTATTTCAGTAAGCCCTAACACCATTTGTATTGCTTCTGAAAATTTCTACAAAATAAATATTTAAAATGAAACTCCTTTAACAAATCATAAAATATTTCTATTAGCAACAGGGCAAAATGGGTTGAAATAAAAATCTGGTAGAGGGAGTGTTTTGTGATGTGTAAAGACTCTTTTAATGGTGAACACAGCACAATAGATATGAGCATTGGTGTATCATCTTCTTGATTATTTGCTGCATTCCATTTGAATCTATGTTCATTAAGGAGATTAGCCTGCAGTTCTCTGTTTTGGTTGGATCCCTTCTCTGGTTTTGGTATCAGGGTGATATTTGTTCCAGAAATGACTTTGGGAGTATTGCTTTCTTTTTAACTGCATTAAAGAGTTTGAGGAGTGCTAGCATTAGATCTTCCTTAAATTTCTTGTAGAATTCACTAGTGAATCCAGCAGGACCTGGGCTTTTCTTTATTGATAAAATTTTAACTACATCTTCAATTTCATTGATTGATATTGGGTTCTTTAGAATGTTTATATCTTCTTGATTCAGCTTTGTAATTCATATGCATCCAGGAATATGTCCATTTCTTCTGTGTTTTTTATATTATTAGAATAAAGGTTCTCAAAGTAGGTATTGATGGTCTTCTGGATTTCTGCAGGATCCATCCTGATTTATTCATTTTATTCTTAATTGCATGAATTTGAGTCTTTTTTTGATAAAAATGACTAAAGGTTTATCAATTTAATATTATCAATTTAATATTTCAAAGAATCAACTCTGATTCATTAATTATTTGTATTGTTTTCTTAGTCTTTATTGCACTAATTTCTCCTCTGACATTTATAATTTCCTCCCATGTATAAGCTTTGGACTTGATGTGTTTTTCTTTGTCTAAAAGTTTGAGGTTCAACATTAAGCTGTTTATTTGAGATGATTCTGTTTTCCTGACATGAGAATTCATCGTGCAAATTTCCCTCTTGGGATTGCTTTCACTGCAACATAAATTCCAGTATGTTGTACTGACATCGTCACTAAATTGTAGATACTGTTTAATTTCTTCTTTAATTTCATCTGTTACCAATTGGATGTTCAGGAGGGTATTATTTAATTTCAATATGCTTACAGAGTTTTGTGGTTTCTTTTGCTACTAATTTCAAATTTCATTGCAGTATGATCTGATAATACGTATTTGATAATTTTAATTCATTTGCATTTTCTTAAGCATATTCTATGAGCCAGTATGTGGTCTGTTTTTGAGAACATCCCATGTGCAGCTGAGATGAATATGTATTCTGATGTTGTGAGGTGGAACACTCTGTAGACATCTAGTAAGTACATTTGTTCAGAGGTTTAGCTCAGTTTTGATATTTTTTTCTTGATTTTTTTGTCTAGCTGATCTGTCTATTGTGACAAAAATGAGGTATTAAAGTCCCTCATTACAATTGTGTTAGCACTTATTTGATCTTTCATGTCTTTTAATGTACAGAGCCAAAGACAAAAATCTCATGATCATCTCAATGAGCCCAGACAAAGCATGTGATAAATCCAACACCCATTCATGATAAAAACCCAAAGAAAATTAGGATAGATAATATTTATTTCAATCTGATTAAAGCCATCTCTGATAAACCAGGAGCCAACATCCTACTAAATGGTCAAAAACTGAAAGCTTTCACTCTGAAATTAGGAACACAGCAAGGATGTGTAATATCACCACTCTTATTCAATTTAGTTCTGGAACATTAGCCAGAGCAATTAGACAAGAGAAATAATTAAGAGGAATAAACATAGGAAAAGAAGAAGTTAAATTATTATTATTTTCAGATGACATGATATTCTCCACAGAAGACCTCAAAAGCACCACAAAAGACTTCTAGATTTAATAATCAGATTCAGTCCTGTAGCTAGATACAAGGACAACACTAAAAAGTAGCATTCTCATACACAAATAAAATAATAAATACAAAAATAAACAGCAGCATTCTTATACACAAATAAAAGCTCACCAAGAGAAAAATTAGGGAAACTACAACTTTCATACTTAGGAATCAATCTAAAAAAGGCAGCAAAAGACATTCACATTGAAAACAACAGTACTCTGAAAAAGGAGATCAAAGAGGACATTAGAAAGTGGAAAGATATTCCTTTCTCTAGGTAGGAAAAGCCAACACAGTGAAAATGGACATATTTCCAAAATTGTTATGCAGATTTAATGCAATCCCAAACAAAATACCATTAGCAAACCTCACACAACTTGAGAAAACATTCTGAAAGCTCATTTGGAACCAGAGGAGACCTAGAATAGCAAAAATGATTCTGGGCCACAAAGATAAGTCAAGAGGCATTGCAATCCCTGACTTTAAATCATACTGCAAAGCTAGTGTGATAAAAACAGCATGGTACTAGCAGAAAAACATACCTAAAGATCAATGGAACAGACTAAAGTATGCAGAAACAACTCCAAACACACTCAACCACTTTATCTTTGAAAAAGTATTTAAACACTTTCCCTGGAAGAAAGGGAGCACCTTTAATAAATGGTGGTGTAAAAAACTAGCTTTCCTCATGTTGAATGCTAAAACTAAACCACTATCATTCACCATGCACTAAACTAAAATCGAAATGGATCAAAAATCTAAATATTAAAACAGAAGCACTAAATCTGCTAGAAGGTAGAATAGAGAGAACTCTTAAAGATATTGGTGGAGGTATACAATTTATGAACAAAATCTGAATTAAAAGGGAACTTTAACAAAGAATCAACATCTTGGATCCCATCTTATTAAAAAGCTTTTGCTGTGCAAAAGAAACCACCAACAGGGTGAAGAGATAACCCATAGAGTGGGAAAAAATTTGCCAGCTGTTCCTCAGACAAAGGACTAATTCTTAGAATATATAAAGAACTCAAAATAATCATAGCCCCCAAATTTAAAGATCCATCCCAAAAATGAGCATCTGAAATGAATAAATACTTCTCAAAGGAAGAAGTAGAGATGGCAAATAAATGCATGAAAAACTGTTTGACATCACTGGTCATTTGAGAGATGCAAATTAAAAGCACACTGAGATTTCATCTCACTCCAGAAATAATGGCAATTGTCAAGAAATCAACATAACAAATTATGTTGGAGTAGTGCAGAAAAAGGAACTCTTCTCCACTGCTGGTGGGCATGTAGACTGGCGCAACCACTGCAAAAATCAGTGTGGAGATTCCTCAAATCATTAAAACTAGAGAGTATTTTTTGACCTGCCTGTTCCCCTTCTTGGCATCTTCCCAAAAGAATTAAAAACATCATATCCCAGGGATACATGCACACCCATGTTTACAGCAGCACAGTTTGTAATAGCTAAGTATTGGAAACAAGTCAAAATGGCCATCACCTAATTAATGAATAAAGAAAATGTAGTTTTTTAAAACAATGGAGTACTACTCAGCCACACAGAAAGATAAACTTGAGACATATAGGTAAATGGATGCAGCTTTAGACCACACTCTCAAGTGAAATAACTCAAACACACATGTGTAATTATCTCATTCTCTGGTATGAGAGGGCAAAACTTTTCAAGAGAACATTTATTATTTCTCTGTGTTGCCCAGCATTTTCCAAAATAATCATGTATATATTTTATGAATGAAATTTGCTATATATATTAAACTGAAGTATTTGAAAGAATCTTTACCTCATTTTATAGCCTATTATTCTCAAAGTGATTGTTAATAAAATAATATTTTTGACATTTATTGAATATTTACTGTATATCAAGAAATGTGCTCTTGTATGCACAGATTATTTCATTAATCCTCACATTGTGAATAAAGTGGATATTTTCATTGCTTGGTTTTGATTGATAAGCCATTAGGCCTGCAGTGGTTAAATAATTTCTCTAAGGCAGTTTAATTAATAAGAGGTAGATCCTGCCTTCAAACAGTGTTTTCCTGAGTCCACGTCTATGTTTTTAATTTCTCTGTGAGCCGATATATATATAGATAAATGACAGATGGTCACTAGATGGATTGATAATTCTGTGGTTAAATGATTCCCTAATAGACACAGAAACAGATATACCAAAGGATGGAAACAATATGCAATTTTGTGTTCAGTTCCACCCAACCATTCAATGCTATGCTGGGAGGGAAGTGGGAAGTAAACACTTGTCTCCCAGCTACTGAGAACATTCAGAAAAAGAAAAAAGAAACACTTATGATTTAAAATAAGTTCCTAAAAATCATCGGCATGTGTTATATTTGGTTCATCAACAGGGAAAAAAATAGACACATGCATTGAAAATGAAATATCTATGCTAAATGTCTTTGATATCCTGCCAGATTTACCCACAGAAGGTCTCGACTATAAACAAACAGCTACTTACACATGTATGACCCTGGAAAGAAGACTGAGTGGGCACAAAATGGTGTCTGTTTTATCTTGAAATTTTGCTTCATTTTGAGCTGTCAGATTTTCACCTCCTTTCAAGGAAAAGAAAAACAGGAACTGCGGTTCTACTTTTAGTATTGAAGAGTTGCATAACCATATCCAAGTAGCTGAATTATACCTTGCTAATGGAAGGATTGTTTTCAAGGATGAAATATTTTGTGTCAGAAATGGCAATGTGACAACCACCACCTCAGTGAACATAGACAGATCCTACACTTGGTTCTAATCACATTTCAGCAAGATCATAATATTTATTCACTGTTTAGAACACCTCTTAAATCTTTTGGTGTTCTAATTCTTGGTTTCTCTGTAACTTTGGGAGGGATTGTGCTTTCTTGAAAATTGAAGAGGAGAGTTTATATAGGGTTGCTAATATAAAGCTAGATTTTAATTTTCTTTAAAAAAGGCCTTATGCCTCACATGTTCTCAATATCTCTTTATCCTTCAACTGAAAACCACTAATTCTGTATTAAGAATATAACAGATGGCCAATAAATATTTATTGACTGATTACACTCACAATGAATTTTCCCCAATTAAGCTCTAGATCTCTAATTCTATTAACACAAACATCCAGCTACAATACAGTGTTTGTCAATATTCGACAATTTATCTCCAGTAGAAACATTTGTGTTTGCACTATTTTTGAGTAAAAATTCAAAAATAAACAAGCTGCTAATGCCTAAAAAGTCTGACTTTTTATGTTTTATCTTACCCCACGATTGTCTTATTTGACCACATTGTTTGATTGCTCAGAAACATATCCAAAGTAGAATTCATTTCAATGACAATGGAAAATTGAAGTTAGTAGGTATTCTAATCCCATTTTTTTGGTTGTTGCTTATGTAGAGTTTGGTAACTTTAGCAATGTAGTTTATTTCCATTTTTATAAATATATTTTTAAGAAAAGAAGAAAGGATTTAAGACATAGGCATTTTTACATATCTAGGAATTTATGTTTTATATGTACATTGTATTTCATGGCAAATCTTGTTTTACTTGGTAAAACATTATATTTAACATATTTTCAAAAGGTATCGTAGGATATATTTCTATATGATTGGAGTAAATGCTCTTATCTGTCAGAGTGTGACACATATTTTGAAAGCTAAGAAACATTATACATACTAGCAAAATCTATCCTCTATCAAGTAGAAGACTAATTTAGGTGAAGTGCATTTCAATATGGCTAACAAAGGTCAAAGAAAATAATGTATATCTATGTGGCTTAATTTAGAAATGTCATTTCTTTGATTTATGTTGAAAATTCATTAAGGCCCTCTGACTGATATTTCAGGTTCAATGACTGCTACACTTACACAGCAATGAAAATAGAAAGAAACCAATATTTTACATTTCTATCACCATAAGATTTGTGATTATTGATATCAGAGAAGAAAGCCATTTAAAACTATTGGCCATTTTCATTTAATTATTACACATGTAAGACATTAAACAATAAACTCATCTATGTATGTGTCGAGCCTCATACCCTCAGTCATCTACACTCTTAACATCTGCTACACTCTCTTATTCTTTATCCCCTCAAACTTTACCAAAAGTGGTAAAATGAGAATAATGAATCATCTCATGGTTAATCAACAAAAGTAATTGAAAACTAAATGATAATATCTTATTTACTTTGGTAAGATAACTTTATCAGTCACTGAAAGAGACAAAAATAAGAGAACTGTTCCTACTATATTGGTTGGAAAGAATAATTTAAACTACTCTAAAGCAAAAGCATATTGTTCAGATTATATTTGTTAGGTACTTTATTTCCAGCAATCCCATCTACATTTACCTTTTTTAGGTACTTTGGAACACTTGAGAAATTCTTCCTAGGAGGCAATATATTACCTCAGTTTGAATATTTTACAATACCTCTAGAATTTTGTTATTATTTATCCATGTTAGCTACTAGAATATATCTGCATCTTAGTTAGTTTTGTGTGGTAAAATCTGGGGGAGTATCACCACAAAATCAGAGAGAATTATTAAGACAATCTGCTGAGTTTTTTAGAAGTTACTCTGAATCCACTTGTAGGCAGAGGTGTGGTCTTTTGTTGTGATTTTTTTCCTTTTTTCTGTTTCTAGGCAAAGGATTCATTTTCAAAGGCTTCTAAATTGTTCCCCCCAAAATCGTGATTTTTACTTACTTGCCAAGTTTCTAAACTCTTAGATTGATTTTAATACAGAAATTCAAGAGAGATTCCAGGAAAGAGCCTTTAGTCTACAGGCTGAGTGTCTCCTCTTGGTCACCCAGGACAGCCCTCTCATGGTTGGGTGTGTGTGCTGATCACCTGGCCTTTGCCCCTATCCACATTTCCCTGCTCTTTCTTTTACCTTTGTTTGCTGTCTGCTTCTTTACTTTGCTTATGTTCTACTACTGTTTTGCTATGTATTTAAACTATTTCAAAACATCTGTAGAAAAGTCAGATTATAAACAAACACGATCCAGTGATATTACACATGGACCTATTTTGAGTCCTTCTAAGAAAAGGTGGATTTTAAAGTTTAAAGGTAATATCACAACCAGGCTATACACAAAACAATGATGTTTGTAAGCAGTGGGCTAAAATATTCAGACTAACGTTTTCTATAGAAACAGTACTATATAAGTAGTTTTCATGTAACAGTTGCCAGTTATGGCACAATCTTCTTAACACATGATATACTTTAAATAAATGTTATTTTCTCTTAAAAGAATAATTCAGCAATACCAGCCCAATACATGCTATTAAGTCAACAGCACTGAAAATGAATATGAAATACAACTTTGAAACTTTTGGTGAAGAGCTGCAATTGCAAAGTCATTGCTCAAGAGATATTTACTGAGTGATTGGACAGCGAATGAAGTGCAAAGAAGAAAAAGTAATGAAAGCATGTGAAAGAAACTTCTGGCTATAGCAAAGGTGACAGAAACCAATAATCCTGACACTTTGCGGGTCTTATTATAGTAAAACTCCTCCATCCCTACTTCCTCCATCCTGGAAGACTTGTGCATTATCCAAGTACATTATATTTATTTAGAGGAAGAGAAGGAGGAGGGCAAAAGTCTAAAGAGAAATAGGGAAGCCAGTTTTCTTAAAGGAGCATGTAAATCCTTGAAAAAAAGAGAAAATCAGATACTTATGAGGATGTGGGTGTTAATGTAGCTTTGAAAAAAGTCCAGACATTGAATAAACTGAATTTAGGAGTAAACTGCAAAAAATAAATAAGATCACATCTTTTGTATGATCCATTTGAGGGAGAAAAGAATACAACAGTGATGGCTCTGACCATAAAATGTTCTAAATGGGCCACAACCAAGAGGCACCAACATCACAACTGCATATAGCTGAACATATTTTAAGTAACAATATTGAATCATATTCCTAAAATATTCTGCTAGTGACTGAGTCAGGGCTAGTATTCCACGTTCTGTAATGGTCATTTCTAAAATTTAAAATAATTGATAAACCATCGTGTATTAAGTTTTGGAATGAGCTTTCCAACAAAAAAAAAAAAAAAATTTAAAATTTAAAATAATTGATAAACCATCGTGTATTAAGTTTTGGAATGAGCTTTCCAACAAAAAAAAAATGTACTTTAGAAAATGTTGTTCTTAACCATCTGCAAACCTTGTGAAGTTAGTTACTTTACAAGCCAGCTCTGCACTTCACTTTATGCCAGAAGTTAAAAATATTTGTAATTAAATATCAAATGAGTTAAAGAAATGAGCTCTCCATCTACTTTCTAATTTTTCACTCTGAAAATGGGAAAACTTTAACACAGGCTATTATTATTTCGTTGCAGTGGTAATTAAAATGATTTAATATGATGCAGAATTAAACCTAGGAAAATTGAAATTTTTAAGAAAACATTAACACTTGGAAATATTTGCATTAAAGTCATTACTTAATCCAGAGAAATTAGCACAAAAGTTTCACAAACTATTTTGACAATTTCATAAAAGATTCTACAGCTTCGAAGATTATCATGTACACTATATGCTACCCCTTTTTTCCATGTACATAGTACCACTCTAGAATTTCTTAATTTTAATGTATTTTTCATAACAATGTTTTCAAAGAATTCTATTCTTTTCTTGTTAAAATATTAATTAAGATTGTAGTGGTCATTATGCTTGCCCCCAAAATAGGAAAAACAGCACTTGTACTTTGAATTGAGAGGATAAGACTGGTCTTTGCTTTTGTGATTTAATATTAAAATGAAACAAATTGGGAGCCAATGTCATAAAGAATACTTAGGTGGTAAGAGAAACAATGACTTCATTTCTGGTGCTAGTTAAGAACAAGTATTTCTGGCACAAATATTTAAGATATTAGATCACACAGACAAAAGTAACAGATGATTGCTTTCTTGAATTGGAAGAAATAATAATGAGAAGCAATAGGTCTATGTTCTAAACATCTAAGTATACATTTCTGTAATAGCTCTACCTTGATGACATACTACCAAACTATCACTAATTTAGCCTTTAAAACTGAGCAATTTGCTATCACCATCGTTTAAAGATAGTTGAAGGCTGCTATCTGAATAAAACAGATAATACAGAGAAAATTATGCATACACGTCTTTAAGCAGTTAGTGAGGTTAGGCGACAAATATTGTTTAGAATAAAACCTGCCGAGAATATTCAGTTAATGTGAGCGCATTTTCCAGCTATGAGTGCTGACGAATCCTGTACTTTATTCTGAGCATTTGGAGAAATGCCTTATATTGGTTTGTGCCTATCTCATTGCCTAACTCTCTCTTCTAAGCAGAGAAAAATGCCTATGAGGCCTACATCTTTATTTCTTAAATACTCACTTAGAAAAACATACAAGAAAATAAGAAACATGGGAAAAATTCACTATTTTATTTTTAATACGAAGATGAAATTTTCACTAGCATTGCTTTCAGTTATGTAATTGCATATTAAGTACACAATTAATGCAATATAATTTAATGATTTTTAAATGTTTAATATGTAAAATTTTGTGAATAGTTGAATGCAAAAACATTGTTATATTTCACACCCTATCTTAATTACCTTCCATAGAGAAAAAATATACACAAAACTACTACAACATGAGATGTAATGAGTGTATTTATAACAGAGAAGTGTCAATTTCATTCCCTTACCAAATATATCCAGAAAAAATTCTAGATTTCTCATCCCTCTTCTAAAGTGCTACAGCCATGATATTTGATAAAATCCAAGATCAGTTATAACTGATCCTTCTTTCCTTTCTCCTCTGTTGAAAAGAAATGTCAGGTCATGGGATGTTAAAATGGAATCATGTGCTTCTTTACACCCCGTGTCAGTCACAGTACAGTCAATCCTTGATATCTACAGAGGATTGTTTCCAGTGCCTCCACCTCTCTTGCCCTGAATAATAAATCTGTAGATGCTCTGGACTCTTTTACATAAAATGGCACAGTGTGTGTACGTAATCTGTGCACACCGTGTCATATGCCTCAGGTCATTTGTGATCACTTGCTGTACTCAGTGGAATATAAATGCCATGAAAATAGTTGTAAAACTTTGTCACTCAGGGAATACTGTCAAAAAACAAAATTCTGTACATGTTCATTTTAGACAAAGTTTAAAAATCAGTCTCCATTCTCAGTGGGTTGAGTCCATGGATCCAAATCCAGAAATATGAGAATAATTTGTACAGGAGAATAAAATGACATTGTTATTTTTGAAAGCCAACTGAGACAGCGATTTGGTCATTTCTAGAGAAATTGATTCTTTTTGTGTCTGATGATGCAGAAAGTTAAATATAGAGGTACGCATGTAACATAAAGATACAGATGGTGAAATGTACTAGAATCATGTGGGAAAGGATGCATTT
This sequence comes from Chinchilla lanigera, assembly GCF_000276665.1. NCBI lineage: Eukaryota > Metazoa > Chordata > Mammalia > Rodentia > Chinchillidae > Chinchilla > Chinchilla lanigera. The sequence goes on from NW_004955409.1 coordinate 31,273,626, forward strand.
CTGGCCTTGTTTAGAATATTAAAATAATTACCAACCTCTAAATGTCCACTGCTAGAAGAATACATAAATAAATTTACTCAAAATTATATTATTTGGCATGATAACATATACCATACATGTTCATCTTCAAAACTATATTGATGAGATTTATGTTTTAAAATTATTAATCATAATTTATTAAAATTATTAATTTAT
>NW_004955409.1:31273920-31307552 GCF_000276665.1 Chinchilla lanigera
ATTAATTAATTATTAATTAATATATTTAAAATTATTAATTATTAAGATGTGATTTATGTTTTAAAATAAAAATATGCCTGGAAATGAAAAACATCAAATTTGTGGGAGTGGTTAACTCTGAGAAGAGTTGTAAAAGAATTAAAGTGGAAAAATATATAATATAGACCCTTTAAATATATAGAGAGAGAAAGATTTGAAGGAAACACAACATTACTTTGAAACTTGGTTAAGATGAGCAAAGGTTACATATTTTTTACTGTAATATTATTATATGATTTGTCATATATTTTATGGATTTTACAACAGCATTTAATTTTTTAGAACTATCTGAGAATTTATTTGGAATCAAAGAAATTAGTGCTAGTTCACAGTTATCTGTATAAACTTAGTCAGATTAATATTTTTTAGTATGTGAGAGGAGGCCAATTGTACAAAGATTCAATTGCTTTCTTTTTTTTTTTTTTTTTTTTTGGTTTTTCTCCAGTACCGGGAACCGAACTCACGACCTTGCGCTTGCCGGGCAGGAGCTTTGCCACTGAGCTAAATCCCCAGCCCAGATGTCTGTGCTTTCTATATGAACCGGAGAGTGTGGATTTAGAAGATCGATAGATAGATGGATGGATAGATTAGATAGATAGATAGATAGATAGATAGATAGATAGATAGATAGACGAGACATAGGCATTTCCCAAAGTTCCTGAAGTAACAGAAATACATTGTTATAAGAATTCCATTATCCTGCCAAGAACAATGTTGTACAGGCTTTGACTAACTTCTTAGTATAAAAAAAAGCACATTCCCAGTGTTATTTTACTATAGTATAGTTCCATTTGTGAAACATTACAAAGACAAGGTATCTTGCACATGATAAAATCATACGTTTTTAACTCTAAAACTACAATTTTTAATGTAAACAGCTATGCAGCCAATAACAGTAGTTACTTGTCAAATGTGTGGCAAAGTTTAAATTACCTAAAATGGAAGTTTTTAGGTAACCATGGGAGTCTGTGAGTCTTACAGTAAACACAGTGGAAAAAATTAACATGATATGAGCATTAATTAGGGGGTTGGGATATGATTTGATGACTTAATACTCATCCCCATTTTATTATTACATAGCTACAAGGCTTTGTGCTTAACTCTGGAAAATGAGACTGCACTCAAAAAAGAACAAACAAAGCCAGGCATGGTCACACACACCTGTGATCTCAGCATGTGGGAGGTTGAGGCAGGAACACTGTCACTAGTTCAAGGCCAGCCTGAGCTATACAGTGAGTACAAGGGAATCCTGAACTACATAAGGAGTGACCTCATCTCAAAAAACAAAAACCAGAGGAACAAAGCAAACAAACAAAAGAACAAATAAATGGTCTGAGACTATGTCCTCTTCATCCTGTGCTCTCTTCTGTGATCCTTTGCTGGTTTTCCTCCCCCGTTTTCCTTCCAGTCACCCAGCTCCCCCTCACCCACATTACTGTCCCACCAGTGTGGACCTGGAAGCGACTGGTGATCACTGGATGTTCTGTTAGATCCACTGCTAGTTCAAGGCTGGAGAGTGAAAGATGAAGAGATAAGAAAAGGTCTCGTGGTAACATTGCATCAATTTGCAATACTTGACTGTCACCTCTTTCACATGTTTGGCTTCATTCTGGTGTCCAGTATCTCCAGCACTGTAGTGTTTGAGAACACTGTCTCTTTGCCAGCTTTAAAATGTATTTCAAAAGGGCCTAATCCAGAACTTAGCTTGAAAAGGCACCAGGCTCCAAGAAAGAAGAAGGAGGTGAGGACTGGGAGACCAAAAGTACTGTCACACTTGTACCTAACCACAACACTTGGAGTTTCCTCAGAGGGAGGGATTGCAGCCTGTCCAAGATGATAAATACAATGTGTGTGTCTGAAGCCGTATCACCCTGCTCACTCATAAGCCTTCATGGCATCGCCTTACCACAAGTAAGTCCATTCTTAGAAATGAAACAAATTCTCACTACGACTTCAGCCCAGCTTACTTTTTCCCTTCCAAAGACAGAGAGCCTCACTCCTCTGGAATGCTACGAGATGTGGTACTAAACCTTCATTTAACATGCCACATACTTTTCAATTAAATAGTGTGTTTCTGAGTAAGCTGAACAGGTCCAAATATTTCTAAGATCACAGCTTTCTCTGCTACATATTTCTCCGCCTGTGATCTTATTTCAAGGACCCTTATTACTGCTGCTGCGTCTAATTTCTCTTCTCCCTGATAACCTGCTAAGTGTTTGGCTGCTGTGGCAAGGTGTCATGGGTCAGTGTTGCGGCTTAATTTGATTTGGGTGCAGCTGGCTCCTGCCGCCAAACAGTAATCTCTTACAGCCCTATGGGCTAGGCCTTAATCATATAAATAAAGGAGCTGTAATACATTAACAAGGACATTTGCTCAGCAGATTCAATCAAGACAAAAATAGTAATGACTTATAGGAGAGAAGGTATGTCTTGCTCATTGAAAACTTTCTCAGCGAAAAAGTTACTAGGGCGGTGTTCTAGTGGAGAAGGATGTTTCCATGCACCATCTATCTTACTTGCCATCTCCTCTCCAATGTTCTACCTCTTCTGTCCGATGTGTGGTAAGAGCAGGCACATGATCTACATTCTGCTGCTTAATTGCAACAGAAAATGAGGCCCTGGGGTGATCTGATTTTACCCTACAAGCTAAATGACAAACCAGTTGTTTTACTGCAAAGATTTTCCTTGCACTAAACTGTCCCTGGTACGGTTTACAACTGTTATTATGAGCTATATTATAATTGAAAATTCATAGTTGTATACACTTCCAAGGTATGATGCACTGTTTTGATATGTATGTACAATGTGGAATGATTAAATCAAGCTAATAAACATATCTATTGCTCACATCCCATGAAATATATGCTCAGCAATTTTTAAATATACAATTTATTTTTCTAACTATACTCATGCTGTGCAACAGATCACAAAAATGTATTTCTCCTGTCTCACTGAAGCTTTGTACCTCAGAACACCATCTCCTCACTCCTCCAAGTTATGAGAACCACCACTCTACTCTCTGTTTCTATGAGATGAGTTTTACAGATTCAACCCAATCCCAATTAAAATACCATTAGTATACCTCACAGATCTACAGAAAACATTCTTAAAATTCATTTGGAACCAGAAGATACCCAGAATAGTAAATGCAATCCTGGGCAGCAAAGACAAGTCAGATGGCATCACAATCCCTAACTTGAAATGATACTACAAGGCCACTGTGATAAAATCAGCATGTTATTGGCAGAAAAACAGACTTGAGAATCAATGGAACAGACTGGAAGATGCAGCCACAAACACAAACACACTCAGCCAATTTATTTTTGACAAAGGGGTCAAACAAGTTCACTGGAAGAAAGATAGCCTCTTTTTAAATGGTGCTGGAAAAACTGGCTCACCACATGCCAGAGACTGAATCTAGACCAATGTCTATTACCATGTACCAAACTCAAATCAAAATGGATCAAAGATTTAAATATTAAAATAGAAACACTAAGTCTTCCCTATTGGAAGACAATATAGATAAAATTCTTGAAGACATAGGGGTAGGCAGAGAGTTCATGAACAAAAAACAAATTGCACAGAAAATACTCCAAAGAATCAACAACTGATTAAAACGAAAATGAAAAATACTGAAAATATGCCCTAAAATGTATAAAGGGATGTTGCTTGGTGTGATTCTGTCTCAAGTTGGAGTTGAGGACTCTCCGTTTGAGTAGTTCTTTTCCCTTTCACAATATTTATTATACCTTTCAGAGTTTATTTACTCTTTCAAGTTCCTACACTAGTGAGACAATATGATATTTACACATGTTGGTCTGATTTATTTTACTTACGAGTATGGACTCTAGCTGCATCCATTTACCCATGAAAGCCTGAAGTTTATTTTTCTTTAGAGCTGAGTAATATTCCATTATGTAAAAATAGCACATCTTTTTTATCCATTCCTCAGTTGATGGGTATTTGGGTTGCTTCCACGATTTAGCTATTACAAATTGAGCAGCTATAAACACAGGTGCACATATATCGCTGTGATATGATGTTGGTAGTTCTTCTGGAAAAAGAACCAAAAGGGAAATAGCTGGGTTGAATGGGCCCTCTAGTCCTAGTTTACTGAGGAATCTCCAGACTGATTCCACAGGGGTTGCACCAGTCTACACTCCCACCAACAGTGGAGAAGGATTCCTTTTTCCCCACAGCCTTGGCAGCATTTGTTATTGGTTGATTTCTTGATGATAGCCATCCTTTCTGGGGTGAGATGGAACCTCAGTGTTTTAATTAACATTTCTTGAATGACCAATGATATTGAACATTTTTTCATGTATTTATTTGCCATTTGTATTTCTAACTCTGAGAGGTGTGCACTCATCTCAGAGGTCCATTTTTGGACTGAGTCCTTAAATTTGGGAGCGCTGACTTTTATTAGTTTTTATATGTTGTAGATAGAAGTCCTTTGTCTGAGGGACAGTTGACTAAAATTTTTTCCTAATATGTGGGTTTTCTTTTTATTCTGTTGGTGATTTCCCTAGATGTGCCAAAACTTCTCAGTAAGATGCGATCCTAGTTGTTGATTCTTTGAAGTATGGGTCTAGTGGACCTGCTGATGTGAGGCCTTTGAAACAATGGTCAGGTCGATGCCCCGCCTACAGCTCCCAGGTAATACGTGTGCACTTGGCTTAGTGATGCCACCTGTCTGCTGAGGACGAAACTGGAGAAAAGAGGCTGTGACTCCTCAGGGCATGGATTACACATCAGAACTGAAGCACCGACCCCAAAACACTAGATATTGCCCCAATCGATGACACTCAGACTATGCTTTCAGCACCTCTCTCTCTCTCCCTGCATATTGCAGAGGTGATTTCAGGCCTCCTACACCACCCAGCTCACAGCACTCACATCCTTCTTGCCTTTTCCTCAGCCACTCATCCCCAAGCCAATTCCCTCTGAATTAATAAAACTCAGGTTTGGCCCTAGACTGAGGCCTCTGTTCTGTTGTGTCAGTACTCTGAGTAGACTTAAGACCCCCTTGGCTCCCCACACTATGAATATGCCTTCGTGTCTATTCTCACCATGCATTGCACTGGAAGTGGTAGATTGGAATTAACATATTAGAATTCCAATAACTTTTTCATGAGATTTCAGATGTGGACTTTTCTGGATCATGACGATGTTCAGAGGGGTTTTCTGCATCTGTAGAAATACAAGTAGTAAATACTTTAGGCACTGCAATACATACATTCTATGTCATAATTACTCTACTACTCTACTATGTCATAACTACTACTAATTATTACTTCTGGAGGAAATACTCAGATAAAAATTCATTTTTTTGTAAAAGACATTATCTGCAAAAGAAAAAGTTAGATTGGATTTGGCCTATAAATTATGGTTTGTGATATATCCCAAACCTTATCATTTTCACAAGTAACCAAATATTTTGAAATTAAAAGATTATTTATATTTTTATTTGAAGTCCTCAATGTGTGGTTGCTTTCTCTGCTTACAGCATATGTACTTGAGACTGATATCAGCTCAGGTACTTAACAGCTGTGTGAGGGTATTGGATACTTTATTGGTACCACAGGTCTGGTTCTTTATCTGCATCTCTTACCTTGTCTCCTCATTTTTTAATCCTGCCCCTCAAATACCTTCCCATTGTTGGGCCTAGTCCTGAATAGGAGTTCTAATGGGTCACTTTGACAGTTCTGAGATATTGTGCTGTCTCAGCCTCCCAGATGCCTATGAGCACTGCTCCTGCATTTCCTTGGTGCTGGAAGGGCCTATTGCTCCCCTGTGTAGTTACTTTTCCAGACTTGCTGTTCAGGGCACAGTAGTGGCTGTTCTGCTTTCAGTCCAGCTGATACCCAGCAGCTATTCTGTTTCCTCTTGCATAGATCCTGGCGCCATAGCTCCTACCTGTTTATGGCTTACACTTGTTCAGAGTTTGTAGAGCATTTTTCACCCGGTTTCACTCACCTTTTTCTTATTTTATTAGTCTTCCATCTTTTTCCAGCATCTCTACTTCTTATCATCTCCCTCTTTTTCCTTACTAGATCCTGTAAAAACTTTGCAAACAAAAATAAAAAATAAATATAGAATCCATACTCATGTGCTGAAGATCTCACGGAACCATAGCGATGAAAGATCGAGTCAAACTGTCAAGATGTTAGATAAATGCATGTGAAATTAATTTATAAAATTTTACAAGAAGAAATTCTGATATACTACTAAAATTAAGCAATCTTGGATTAGAGCCTTCTGTACTTGAAAGGCCTGTTTTCTTTTCTCTTTTTCCCCTAAAACATATGTTTTTGTAAAAACATTTATTAACCAGAGAGTAGAAAGTTAGTGAATAATTTTTTGACAGTGGAACTTAAATGTCTCTTATCCCCCTTTTACCCCTACTCCCACGAGCACACACACACACACACACACACACACACAGAATCATACACTGAGTTGGTGAAAACATAAAAATAACTTTTCTATGTATGTAAATAAATACATATAGCAGTAAATTAGAATTGAAGAAAGCCAGGAACTTTGGCATAACATTCAAATACAGGCTTCTTTACACTCCCTCCTGACTAGTTTTGCAACAACAAAGAACATATACGTTTAATTTAACATATGCATTAAATTACATAACAATAATTTAAGTTTAATTTTGCTTCATTAAAAATTAAATGCAGTAAAGTACTTCTTTCTTCATGGGAAGATCAAAAGTAAGCAACAAAGGAGCTGCACACCTCAGAACTACTAAGTATCTAAGTGACCAAACTTTGCACTTTGTGAAATTTCCATCTCATCTCATTCTCTGGAGCTCCTGTTTAATTGTTGGGGGAAGATAGCAGTGGAGAAGTGGCCCATGTTTTCCTTAGGCTAAATTCTTGTGCAAATGTTCTTATCAGGAACCCTGGGGATTGAAGTCCTTGTATTTCATAGGTGAAAGTTCTCAAAAAGAATTAGCATTCCTTGAGTTTTTCCAGAGGGAGTCAAGACAAAATGAGAAAACATCAATTGATATTGACCTACACCTCAGGTAAATCAGTGAGTGGGACACGGTTCATATCCCCAAGACTTTCTAAGGTGCAGCTTCATTTGAGAGGTTCATGCTAGTTTGTCTCAAAAGAGCTGTGAACACGTGTTGCACTTCTCTGTTCTACTTCAGCTGTCTCATAAATAGAGCAGCATGAAATGTAACAGGAGTATCAGGGACATGCAAACAGTATCTTAGTTTCTAATGTAAGGTTATGGTTTATCTTCACTGCATGAAAACTGCAGAGCATTTTTCTTATAGATTAAATATTTTAAATGGAACTTCGTTTCCAATTATTTAGGGAAAAATCTTTTTATGTATTTTTGTACTGTTCAGGGAAATCCAACTACAAATCACTGAGATATTTAAGATAGTGAATCTGTTTGCAATGCTTAGATTTGACATACATTATATGTTCAGAACTTATCTGAAATGCAAAAATCTTAAAATGCAAGTTACAGTCGATGTTAGAAAACTAAGAGAATCAAAATAGTGAGTGTTCATATCAGTAATGTGTGCTTTAAGGCATTTCAAACATGTAATACTACAAACCAGAGGACATATTTATCATAAAAAGTGACTATGAAGGTAGCACACACAATGTGGGGCTTGGTAGTTGCCATAGTAGCTGTATTTTTACTGAATATAGGAAAATAACTATATATTCTTTGCAATTATTAAGCTAGTAATTTACAGTAGCTTTGAAGTTAGTTTGCCTGCTCAGATTTTCCATTTCAAATTAGGATATTCCCATTTTTGTTACTTAGGGTCCAGTGAAAGAAGATGAAAAAGTTATTTGCTTCATATCTTTTAAATTTTTTCTGGATGTATCAAAGCAATAGAAAGGAAGCATAATGTTTATAAGTGACATTCAGGTATTTGGGAACTAAAGAGTTATTTTAAAAAGCCTTTTTACCAAATATGTCTGATTACTCAATACTGAAGGACTTATAGAACAAAGGTTTAAGTAGTATTTGTTCTGCCCTAGGAAAAGCTGTATAAATATTAATTTATTTAATTTTCATTTGTAAAATCTTTTTATCTTTCTACAAGGGTGAATCTCTCCAAAAACCAGCTCAAGAGCAATAGCCAAATAGTACTAGTGAAAGAAACATCCCCTGTTCTGGAATATCTTCTCTACTTGCCTGGAGACTAAGCGTTTGATATCTGATAGAATTCTCATAATTCAGAAATGTATTAAGGTAAAACACATTTTTTCCTCTAAAAAACACAATTCTTGTTAGGTCTCTTCTGATCTATTACCCTTTTCACAGCACATTTTATTACTAGAACATCTTTTGGTTTTGATGTTACTTTTGTTCTCCCTCTCCCATCCAACTCCCTTTTAAAATTTTACACAAACTTTGGGGTATTTTTTAATGCAATTAGTATTCTCTTAAATTCAGAGTTATTTTATTTCATTGACCAGTACTTTTATTGAATTATTTTTATTTTGATTTATTTGAAAAGAGAGAAAAGTTGAAAGAGAAATTATTACCCAAGCCCCATAACTAAGCAAAAGTGTAGTCATTATTTAAATTTCATTTTAAATAAATGTTTTTATTTATGCACTTTTTATTATTCTGTATTGCTTCATAAAATTAGCCTTATCATATTTAATCTGCATGTCCATAAATAGTTCTATCGTGGCATGGTCTATGCCCATTACGGTTTGTGTATTCATTCCCTTACAATTAAACATTTCATTTATTCTAATTCTATTTTGTTTTTATTAATAATGTTGCATTGATTGTTTTTATTCATAGGCCTTGCTTTATTTTTCATGAGTTTTAGTATAGATTTCCCCAGGAACAGAACTTATGGGTCAAGGCATTCTGAATCAATGTACATTTTAACTAAAATAGAGAGAAATATGTTGGAGTAAGCTTTCCAGATCAGACTTTATGTACTTTCACTTCCACAGGGCACGGGTTCTGTGTGAAAGGTACAGAAATGGGATACAGCATCAACTCACTTGGACAATACATGACCTCTGCCCATAATGTCCAACTGCAAATGGCAAAATCTACTAAAGTACAAAATTGTTGTGGGTATAAATCAAATAATAAATACACAATTGTGTAAGAACTCGAGAGGCCATTCAGTGGTCAGATAGGCAGCAAAACTGAAGAAAATATAGTAAATGGTGGAAATTATAATTAGTGCAGAGTTTAAGTGTGGCCTACAAATCTGCAATGTCAATACATACCATGTTTCAGATTCCATCCTGACTACTTTAATCCCACCTTATGTCTTTTTTTCTCTTCTGTCCTGTTTGCTTTTCTCTTTCTGGTTCCTTCCATCTGTACTAGTTAAATGGTCTACCTTGACTCACATGTTTGAATACCTTCTTTGTTTTCTTTTCCTAGGGGACTGAAGTTGATGGGTAAGGGAATTCCAGTTGATTCCAGTAAGGGAATGAATGATAGTCAGTAGGTCCACTAGGTGAGAACACAAGAAATTAAAGGAAAGAGAGGAGGAAAAAGAAAAACGTCTTTCAATCACAGAGTATGATTCTTTCATGGATGTTCTGTATACTGATAGATTTCACATTTGATTCTATCAATATTTAGTTCCCCGGGAGAGTGTGAAATTCTTCTCAATGACAATGAAAACACACATTCATCTCTACACACCTGGTCATTGGCTGGAAGTATTAACATATGTACCCTCAGAGTAATGTTTCACAGAGCCGTGATTTTACCCTCACTGTAGGGTCTGTGTGTAGGAATTTCTGCGGACGTATCCTTTTGTCACAACTTGGGTGGGGGTACTACTGTCATCTAGTGAGTAAAATCCAGGAATGCAGGCAGAGAATCCTTAGGACAATTCCTCATACTAAAGAATTGTCTGTCTCCAATGTCAGTAGTACTCAGGGTAAGGGAAAATGCTTTATAAAAAGATAATGTTCCAATCATTGTAAAAATGATAGAGAATGTTTGATGGCATTTGCTCAAATTGTCTTTTTCTGCATATAGTAGTTTTATACTGTTTCTTAAACTGATTAAATACAATTACTAGAGGATTTTTGACTAAGCCTGTCATTTAAAATTTGACACGGTATATTTTTTCTACTGTGACCTGAATAAAAGGCCTTTAGGCATGGAACATTTTTTTGTTACTGTTATTTTGTTGCTAGTCATAGCTACTTCATAAGCATTTACTTTGAAGTGGATAGCTTGGTAGAGTTAGGCTAACCAATTTTTAACAAATTGTTTTTCTTTCGTTCTTTTTTACTTCCCTTCAACCTTTCTTTTCTTCATTGTGCAGAAATCTTTATACATACCATAGTGAATCAATTGCTAAAATTCCTGTCCTGATGAACAATACAAATATATACACACAAAAATATTTTATTCACTTGTAAGAAACAAAGATATCCATAGAATCTAAAAGTTCATTGGTGAAAAACTTAGTTAACCTGCAAAGCCAAAACTTAAAGTCAAACAAATATGTCATGCTCAGATTTATTAAAGGTGTGAAAATAAAAACTGACCCTCCCCTAAGTCTATGATCAGGCCACCCAAACATCAAATTTTTGTTCCTATATAAGAAATCACTAAACTTGAAAATTACTTCCAGAACCTTCACATATACTTGATATAGTAGTTGCTACTTCTATGCTTATAAACAAAGATATGCACATTTCCATGTAAAGTTTTCAATCTCTTCAAATCAATAATCTCATTCAAGATCTCATATTAATTTAGCTAATGACATAATGTATCTAGGACTTCCTTATCTATAACCTACTTGCTAAGCAAAGGCAAAAGATAGATAGGTCTGCATAGGGATTATTTTCTAGGGACAGGTGTCTGTTGACAGAACCCTTATCATCCCTTGCCAGCTTTTTCAAAGAACATTGTGACAACTGCTCACAGTAGGCAGAGTCAGACTCCAGAATTGATTTTGGCACTCCGCATTGATCATATTGTTGATGATCTTTAAAACATCTTGCTGTCCCAGACCTTACTTATGTCAGGGAAAATTAACAAATCTATAACAAATCTATCTGATACTGATATGTTCATGCCTTTACCCAGTTCTGAAAATAAAAGCACTGTGAGTGAATTGCAATTGTCATCAATATTTAAGAGTCATCTCTTGCCAAAAGGCATCAACAAGCACAGAGAACATTTTACAAAGATGTTGTTCTCATTTTACTCAACTGAATACTGGCTTGAGAGGCCCATAAAAGAGAACCAATTGTGAAGTCTTTGCATTTTTGAAGTTCTTATTCCACTTTTGTTCTTTCTGCAAGGAAAGGGATGATTGCCACGGCGCTAAAGAAAAAGGGAGACAAAAAGAAAGAAAGAGGAGGCAGAGAGAAAATGGAAGAGAGAGCTTACTGTTTTCCAGTTTCCCTGTTAAAATATAAAAAGGAGATACCAGAAAACTGACAATAAAAACTTAAACAAGCGTAAACCAAAGTGAAATTATCTTAAATAAATATTCTTTTCTACGTGAATGTGCATTGTTATGCACAGATAAACATATACTAATGCATTTGATTTATTCAGTGCCTTTAAAGAGCATAAGAAAATGTTTCTGTCTATATTTCCTTTGTCATCTCACATAATTCCTAACTTATAAGAGAAAAAAAGGAAAGTATAAAAAATAAGCTATGAATGTCACCGTCAGTGAAAAAACATCATGTTCTTTTGTGATTCAATCAGTGATCTACTCATTAGATTAAGCTGTTTTCTAAGGTATGAAATATATGACATGTACTGTAACTTAAGACAGTGCCAGAAGTGTGATGGTTTTATTTCACTTAAAAATAAATCAATCCAAAGGCTTTATCTGACTTCCAAATACCTCCAGTTTCTTGGCTAAATGGCTAATACCAGTCCGCACTTCAAAGACAGGCTAGAGTCTAGCCGCAACACCCAAGGCTAACCTGTCAATTTTTAGTTTTGTTAGTTTGAGTCAAGACTCTCTTCAGCATGTGTACATTAAATCAGACTTGTAGAGTACATCTCAAACAGAAGAGTTTTATCTTATTTCTCTTTTTTCAAATGAATTTGGCCTAAAATGTTAACAAAATTGGAAACAGCTGTGTTAAGAAACTACTTTCTTTTCCATTTATAGTCTTGTCGACCAATATAAACCTCATCATTTTAGTGGAGCTTCTCCCCCTCCCCACATCCAGATGTTATGGATTTCTCAATAATTCTCAGCAAAATTGCCAAAACCAACAAGAAGTTTTAACATGTAAATTCAACACATTGTTTCATGCTCATCATGGCCTTTTCTCCATCAGCCCAATCCTCATCAGATTTCAGATGCTCGGCAGTTGACACAGCTACAGCAAAGGACTCTGAGTCATCATCTCATTGTGGGACGGGTTCCTTTTAAATTTTTTTTGTCTGATTCATGAACTGCTTTTTGAAAATCTAAAAATGGTTCATGAATTGCTTGGGAGTTGGCAAAAATTAATAATAATGAGCCCATTTTGAGTACACTGAAATGAACTGATTATCACTGCAAGCTGTTGCTAATTTGGATTCTTGATGGCAAGAAAGGGTTCTACAGGAGCCTTTTCATTCGCAAGTAGGGCAGATTTCATGGTGGGGCAAAGAAAACACTTTTGTAACCTTTACCTCTATGTTCCCTTTCGGGATTATGGGATAAGGTGTAGGAAAAAATAGAACTGCTATCGACACTGGTTTTTTAAAATTATTATTTAATCACAGAGAAAATGATATATCCCGTAGGCCAGTGTAAACAAGCAAAAAAAGTGCAGCCCTGTCACTTAATCCAAGAATAGAGATAAGTATCTTTGTGAATACTAGAAGATTATGTTCTGCAAAATAAGCATGACTATATCTGGTTATTTTATCTTGATTTATTATCCAGCTCTTGTTAGTTTTGCTCATATCACTTTCTCATCATTTTCTCCTGAACTGTCAAAGCTGTTAGTTTCAGCATCATCCTTAAACTCATATGTATGTTATGTATTACTAATATAATATCTTATACATTATATTTTATGTGGATATATACATATAAAATAAGCATTCTATTTGCTTATCATTCATAAACATAATTAAGCAAAGCAAAGATTGGTGGACCATAGATATTGTTAATCTATCAGAAATTATATTTACTAAAATGCCAGAGATTTGGGGGGCATAATTTGGGAAAATAAAAAGCAAATACAAAACAAATATAAAATGAAAAAGAAAATGTATACCTGCCTCCACTTAAACCTGTGAAATCAAATAAAGTGTGACTTTTACAGTAATCATACACCTGTAACTATGTTTTGTTTTAAAACCAAATAAGTAGTCTCTGAATGCAAAATCCTACGAATATAAAATAATTATGAAAAATGTAATTTGACTTCCCACAGTTGAATACACAATGATTTGAGCTACTGTTATTTGGAGTTGATGAGCAAGTACAAAATACTACAAAATAATTAAATAAATAATATTTAGAGAGATCACAATATCCCTCAGCTCCTCTTGGCCAAGCTATACCTTAGCCAGTTACAAATGGAGGTCCATTACAATCTTATACAGTGATGGAAAGTTGTATTTAATGTCACATGTAGAGTTCTGCTTCATTCTGCAATAAAACAGATACTCTCTACATTGCGCTCCTTCAAATTTTCTTTAGATCATTTATTTTCTAAATCAAAGCCAAGAAGCAGAACAGCATGTGGAAAATAGTAAAAGCTTCTTTGACAATGTGTAGGGTAGCCAAAATTAACCATAGTTTAAAAGTTTTAATAAACATCTAGCAGAAAACACATTTCCCTATCATATTAAAGAAATCACAGAATTAAATATATTAAGTAAAACAAGAAATGCCTGTAGAAAATGTCACTGGGATAGGAAACAGCAGAGAGTTCTTGGATTAGAAATAGTACCTTTATTTGGAGTTGAGTAAAAAATAGACATAAGGATCTTAGTCCTGGCAAAACAATTTAAATCTTTATTTATTTATTTTTTTGGTATCTGAGGATTACTGAATCCAGAAACCCTCCCAGAAATCCAAATTTAGACCAGGTAGTGTTTCACTATCTCCTACAGGATGTGTAAATGCCAAATCATGTTAGAGTTTAATGCAGAAAACCATTTTATTCTCAATGAAAAATTTAAGTGTGAAAGGAAACCAGAAATATCACACCATGTACAAAGTTTAAAATAATTTCACAGTACTTCTAAAAAGAATTGATTTAATAATTTATAAAAAAATAAAAACCTTTGAGAACCATGAGCATATTCATTAATTTGAAAAACCTGCCAGGCATGGTGGCGCATGCTTGTAATCCCAGCACTTGGGAGGCTGAGGCAGGAAGATCACTGCAAGTTCAAGACCAGTCTGGGATACAAAGTGAGGTCAAAGCAAGCCTGAACTGTATAGTGAGGCCCTGTCTCAAAAAAAGAAAAAAAAATACAAAAATGAAAAACCTGAATATATTGACATATTAAACTAAAGGTCAGACCATTCCAACTTTATATTAGTACACTGGACTTTACCACCAGACAAAACAATGGGGGAAAAATGAAAAGAAGGATTTGATAATTTTGGTTTCTTTATTCTGCTTTCCACTATCTGCTGGAAACAGCCTTCAAATCTTCGTTATTCAACTCATTTTCTCCTGTGGGATTTCCTTCGACCATCCCCTCCCTCCAAAAAAGATAGAGAAACAACTATAGGAAAATTGAGGTATTATAGAGAGAAAAATACTTAACTACATATTAAAAGAAAAAATTTACTGCAGTGTTAAAATGAATTTATTGATACAATACTGAATGGTCATACTTATGCATTCTGTCTTTTAGAAGCTGAGATGTACACATTTGAGAAGGTCTACCACTGTTTGATGTGTGCAGCTAGGGTGGTACCTAGGAAAGAAAGGTAATATGAAGCTAGCTATAATATTTCGGCTTCGAGTCATACTGAGTAGGCTGGCAGATTCCTGGAGCACTTCAAATAGAATTTCTGGGGATGGAGGTAGGGATATCCAGGAAGAAACAGAAAAGCAATGGAAAATCTCATTGTAGTGTTTTGAGTGGCTACAGTTCAAGCAAAATATAATTTCTTTTTTTTTTTAACGTTTTAGCATTTTTTTATTTTAAAGAGAATAGTACATGAGAAACAAACAAACAAAAAAATAGAACAGTAGCAGCATGCCAGTATCACGAACATAAACAAATCAAAGCAAAAACATTCAAAGTGATACAGGGTCTCAAGACAAATTAATACAAATCAGCAGTGGTTGTTACGTTGTATACCGCTATCCTCAACTACATTCCTCAGATTATCAGATGTAAGAATGAAAGATTGCTATAACCATTAAAGAGATTAAGAAAATAATTCTTCAATAAAACACTAGAGATATTAGAGAGTTTCACTAGACAAGATGGTAGGAGTTCACCATTGTAATTCCATTGCATATTGTTACCTTCAAATCAGTTGTTCAGATCACCAGACACCAGCATGCAAAATCGATCAGAACCTAAAAAATTGTGAACATTAACTGTTCATTTCAATACACCATCAGACAACAGCAATACAGTCATCACAGCTATTCATATATATATATAATGAAGAAGATATAAAAATCCTGAATAACTCAATATCAGCCAGCAAAACTGAGAATGTAATTAAAAACTTGCCAATGAAGAAAAGCTCGGTCCTGATGGATTCACAGCTTATTTCTACAAGCATCTTAGGGAAGATTTAACACCAATTCTTCTCAAACTCTTTAATGAAATTGAAAGGGAAGGAATTCTACCAACTCATTCCTGGAGGCAAGTATTACTCTGATACCAAAACCAGAGAAAGACCCAACCAAGAAAGAGAACTACAGACCAATCTCCCTAATGAATATAGATGCAAAAATTCTCAATAAAATACGAGCAAATAGAATACAGCAAAACATATTTTCAAAGAACCCTTTCCTGTGGCATCATTCTTTTCATCGTCTCTTCATTTTGTATCCATGTTCTCATGCTCACGCTTCCGCTGATTCTGACTCTTCCCTGTATCTGAACATTCTTCATATGAAGGGACAAACTTGCCCACTTGTACTGGATTGAGCAAAGCCACAAGCCAAATCATACCTGCGCTTTGTTTTCTATGCAGCCTGTGAGCTAATGAAGAGTATTCCATTATCAAATAAGGCATGAGAGTATTATATGATATTCAGATTTACACCCTATGATGTCTTATTGGAATAAAGCCTTTTTACTCCATGAGAATTTGTCCCCAGATGCTTTTGCATTATACAGGCAGCGTTAAATAGTTGCTCCAGAAGCTGTGTGGCCTTCAAAGCCTAAAAAACATTCCTGACCTTGTGAAGAAAAATATGTGCTGACTCTTACAGGGAGCAAAGTGAAAAGCACCTTAGTTAGTATTAGCAATGTTCTATGCTGCTTGCTTATTTCAGGAATTGGTAGCAATAGTCTTCGGATAGCTTCTGATAGAAATCTTGCTGTTTCTCTTTTTCAAGTTTCTGAATCAAGGTGACTCTTTTGGATTATAGCATGTTCAGATATGAAGCACCATCAATGACAAAGAAGAGATAATAAAATAGCTACTTTTTTTTACTATATCTTTACTTTTAAAGTTAGAAAATATTCCGAATATCTATTTTTCCTGCTTCCAAACAAACTTTTACAGGTTAAATAAGATAGATTCTTATACTCTTTGTCTACTCTTTGTTCTGAAATCCAAAAACGTTTGCCCTGAATTCTCTTAAATAGAATCTGACTTAAACTGATTTGAGTTCTTTGCTTCTTTATCTATCTCATTTAAGTTTTGCTTCTACAGAGATTTTATTGTGTTCATAAAAAGCTTAAGAGAATGTCACAGATATGAAATATGAACTATTTTGTCTCCCCAAATTCTGAAAAATCATATACCAGATCCATCTGGTCTCAAGAACTTCATATTGTGACCTTGTAGAATTATGTCTTCCCTATCCATCTTCATACTATATTTATAATACCAATAAATAACATACCAGTCACCCAGTTGTGATTATTGAAAAATAAATGTAGAACTACTCCTTGACAGCTCTACAATTATCATGTTGTCCAAGCTCTGACTTTTCTCGTCTGGTTACTGCAGTATCCTACAGACTACCAGTCCTTCCTCTAGTCTTAAATTCTACGTAGTAGATTTTGTATTGACAACAAGGGTGAACGTTAAAAAAACCATATCTTCTAGGTCACAACTGTGGTCAAAGCCTTCAGTGACTTTCTATTACATTTAACACTAAACTTATTAGACACTCTAAGACCCCATCGAATTCCCCTTGAGCTGGCTACTGCCTAAGCATCTATATCACCGTGCTTTGCTTATCAGCTAATTCTGTCATACCCCTCTTGCTCATTTTTGTCTCAATTATTTGGACCTGAAGTATATACTTCTTAGAAATTTTTTTCTAAGCATTTCCTATGACTCCTTCTCAGTAATGTTACAGTTATGTTCAAATACATGATGAAGGGAAACGTTTTTGATTATTTTATTCAAATACCTTCTCAAGCCTGCTGTCACTCTCTTCTCTCATTCATAGGTTTTTTGTGTAGGTCTATGGCTATCATGCTCTTTTACAATTTCATCACCTAACCTTAAGCCTGACACATAGACTTTTTAACAAAAGAAAGCTCACTAGATGAGAAGCAGGAAACCTGGGTTCAAAGGAAGTTGTGTAGCCTCCTTGACTTCTGTGTCTTCACCCTAAATAAAAAACTTTACCCATATGTCTTTGCATTCCTTAAAAATTCTCAATTTCCAAGGGTTTTCCTGTCACTCTTTTTTCTCCTCTGGTCTATTATATACATTTTGAAATTAAACTTCAAAAGTTATATTTCAAGCATTTCATTTTCTATTATACTCCCTCATGAACTAATGTTACAGTACCATTTTAAAGTATGTACTATAATTAAGCACTACTTCTTTTCCAGTTGAATTTCTTACCACCACAGTACAAAGGCTTTCCAACACATTCAGTCAAATTGCTCTACACATGATCATTTTGTTTCCTTTTTTATTAATTGTTCCTCTTTTATTAATTGTGTCTTATCAAGCCATCAAAATCCTATCTCTGAAAGCTCAGCTAGTATCTTACTTTTTATGGAATGCTAAAAACCCAAAGGAAATATGCAAAAAGTGAAGCAGTAGGTTGCCACTCATAAACCAATAAAGCAGATAAAATGAAATAATGAAACAATTTGTATACCTGAACAACTTTCTTTAAACACTATTCATAATCACTAAGATATGGAATCAACCTAGGTATGCATCAATAGATGAAGGGTTAAAGAATCTTATTCAGCCATACAGAAAAATGAAATCTTGACATTGGTAATAAAGAGGATGGAACTAGAGACATCATACTAAATGAGAAGGCCGGACACAAAAAGAGAAGGACTTCACATTCTCACTCGTGTGTAGAACCTGAAATAATCAACCTGAATATGGAAGAGGGTTTGCTAGCTGCAGGGAAAGGAGAAGATGGCGTGGAATGTGAGGCTGGATTTCATCAATTTAGAAATGTGTTGAAATGTCACACTGAACCCTAATAATATGTATAATTAATACATGATAATAAAACGTTTTAAAAACACAAAAAAAGAGAAAAAAGATACATGGAAAATAAGAAACAGGGCAAGTGGAAAGCACTTAGGAAATAATAAATTTAAGCCAAGAATACAAAGAATAACATTAAATGCAAACAGTTTAAGCAGTTCAAATAAATGACAAACATTATCAGGTGGATAAAAAGCAACATCCAAATATAGGGTACTTACAAGAAATTCAGTTTAAATATGAAAACTCCGAAAGGATGAAGTGGTACATGGTACACTATCAGTAGGAAGGAAATGAAGGTGAAGTGACCATATTACTATTAGTGAACGGAGATATAAGAACAAGGATGAGATACAAAGATAAAGAGTGATATAAACACTGTGTGTTGATTGTTGAAACAGAACCATCTTCTTCCTCTGTAACTAACAACTGAGCTTAAAAATGAGTGTTATGGTTTGTGTCCCAAAGCCTCATGCAGTCATGGAGCAGGCTTCTAGAGTTTTCATTATTCGTGGTCCAATGCTGGGAATATGGGTATGATGCTACACCCACCCTGGGGCAGGAAGTCTGCATACAATATAAGGGAGGGAGAGAGGCTTGCTCTCCCACCTGCTCCTCCCTTTTGCTCTTGCTGCTTTTGCTGTTTTCTGCCACCATGAGCTGTTGCCCTCTGCCATGTGCCAGCCTGCCTTGGAGCCAGCTGAGTATGGACTGAAACCTCCACAAACTATGAGCTAAGCAAATCTTTCTCTCTTTAATTTGAGTGTCAGGTATTCTGTCTCAGCAATGACAGAAAAGTAAACAAGACAATGAGTGACACCAAAATTGATAGGATTTTAAAAAGAATAAGACAAATCCATAGTTGTACTCAGAAATTTAACAGATGTATCTCAAAAAATGATATAACATATAGACTGAAAGACAACAAATATAAAGACTTGAACATGTACTAACAAAAATGAAATGGCATTTATAGAATGCCACCAAAGTAAAAATTTTTTCAAGTACATGTGAAACATTTACTGAAATACTTCATATTGCAGAGCACAAAATAAGTCTCAATACATTTAAGAAAATCCAAATAATATGAAATTGGTCCTGTGAACATAATGTTACAAAATTTAAAATCAGTAAGTAAAAGATATCTGGAAAAAAATCACCAAATATTGGAAACTACATAAAATTTTATTCTAATTTTTTCATTAGTGAACAAAATCATGAAATATCTTGAACTAAAAGAAATTTAAATCATATAAAATTTGTTGGGATACAGTAGCAATACTAACAGGTGAAGAGCCGCTTTAAAATGATGACCTGAATTCCACGTTTTGAAAGTAGAAAAGAGGAAATTAGTCTCCAAATTGATAGTTAATCTTCATCTCTTGCTTCATAAGAGATGAAGCAAAGGAAATAGAAAATATATAATGAAAAATCCATGAGGTCAAAGCCGGAATTGTTTTGAGATAATCAGTAAAATTGTAAGTTTCTAAATATCAGAAAAAATAAGCAATCAGGAACAAAGAGAGAAGATAAAAATGACCAATATGAGGAATGAAAAACTTAACTGAAACTTAAAACTTGAAACTTAACTGATATTGCAATGTTTGGAATTCATGGAGTCAGGTGATTTTTCAGGTTTTCTGTAGTTGACTTAATGCCCTGATAATATTCTTTAAGTAAAAACAGGTGTCTTCTTTGAGGAAAAAATACCTCTAGAGGGGCTGGGGATTTAGCTCAGCGGCAAAGCGCCTGCCTGGCAAGCACAAGGTCGTGAGTTTGGTTCCCGGTACCGGAGAAAAACCAAACAAACAAACAAACAAACAAAAAAATACCTCTAGAAAGAAAAGGAAATGCTAGAAAGAAAGGACCATGTACTTCTCCGGTTAATAGTGAATTTGGTTTTCTAGCCAATATTTAACATCAGTTGCCATGTAAAGAAGTCACATTTTACTTCCAGGCCAGCCAACATCTCCATTTTTCAAGGTCCTACTGCAGAACCACAGTAAATATTGATCATTTAAGCTGTAGAAGTTCCAATTATTTTAATTGCTAAAATGAACACATATTACTTCTTTTTCTTAGCAGGCAATTGTGGAAGGGTCAAAGAGAAAACATATGTAAAATCTTCCCAAATTTGAAGCAATCAATAAATGTTACTTTTATTCTCAGAGTCTAGCTAATTTTAAATATCTTCTGAATACTTCCTAAGTGTATCACCGAGATGAGAAATCATAAGGCTGGAATGGCTCAAATACATTGTCAACTTTTTAAACAACAAATGATATGCGACTATAGCATGTCAGATATGCAAAGTCCCAGGAATATTGTAGTAGACACAAATATATGTGATCTTTGCACTGAGTGACACTCCCACCCTATTTTATATTTCATTTTGAGAAAGGTTTGCACTGCCTTGCCTATGCTGAACTTAAAATTGTGATCCTCCTGTCTGAAGCTCTCTGGGTGTTGAGATTACAGGGGTATACCACTACACTCAGATGAAATACACAATTTTGTTTTTAAAACACTGAGAATTTTGTCTTGCATATTGAACTTTTATTTTTAGTTAAGTTGTCTTGAAGAGTATTCCATGTGTGAATGTATAAAATACTTAACACAACATCTCTTTTTAAATGCTTCATAATTTACAATGTGAATGCACTTGGGTGTTCTAGTTATAGGTCCTCCTTCTGTTATAGGCACAATTTATTATTGTTGTTTGTTTTACTTCCTACTAGATAATAGTGTACAACATTCACTCATTTTTCTATCAGTTGCACAACTACAGGTCTAAAACTGTATTCTGTAAATATCAATGCCAAGAATAAAATATATCATCCAAGAATTACTTACAATAACAAAAATATTGTGACACCTTACATGTTCTTGAATTCCTCATATAAATTGAGAAAAAGTTTTTATTACTATAGTTTATTAAAGCAGCGAGGGAATTTTTTTGGACCATATTGGCAAAAAAGAGCTATATTGCACACAGGTTTGGAGATTTTAAAAATAAAACTTACATATATACTTGGAAGACTGTAAAATCACAGGTACCTTGAACATGAGCCCAGAAAAGGAATTCCACTAGTAGTTCTGAAATCAGAGAAGAAATTCTAATTAGAAATTTGCTGCTTCTAGTTTAGTGCATGGTGAAAGACATGGGTAAAGTTTTAATCTTTGCCATGTGGAAAGCCAGTTTTTCCAGCACCATTTATTAAAGAGGCTATCCTTCCAGTGAAGGTGTTTGGCTACTTCGTCAAAGATAAGGTGGCTGAATGTGTTTGTAGATGTTTCTGCATCCTCTAGTCTGTTCCACTGATCCTCAGGTTGGCATTTGTTATGTTTTGTTTTTGGCAGTATCATGCTTTTTCTTATGACAATAACTTTGTAATATAATTTCAAGTCAGAGATTGTGACGCACCCTGTCTTGCCTTTGTTGCTCAGAACTACAGTTGCTATTCGGGTCTCTGTTGTTCCAAATGAATTTTAGGATTGTTTTCTCTAATCTATGAGATATGATGTTGGTATTTTGATCAGGGTTGTATTAAATCTGTACAAAAGTTTTGAAAGGATGGCCATTTTCACTACATTGGTTCTTCTTATTAAATCTGCTTGAAGATAGAATAGGTAGAACTCTTGAAGTCATTGTTGTAGGCAAAAACTTTATGAACAACAACTTGACTACACTGGGAATACCCCCCAAAATCAACATCTGGGATCTTATCTTATTGCAAAGCTTTTGCACAGCAAAATAAACCACCAACAAAGTGAAGAGCTAACCCACAGAGTGGGAAAAAAGTATTTGCCAACTGTTCCTCAGACAAAAGACTAATATCTATAATATATAAAGAACTCAAAATAATCAGATCTCCCAAATTTAAAGACCCTATCTAAAATTGGGTATTTGAAATGAATAGGTAGTTCTCAGATGAAGAAGTAAATTGGAAAATAAAGACATGAAAAAATATTCAGTATAACTGGTTGCTCAAGAGATGCAAATTAAAACAATTCTGAGATACCATCTCACTCCAGAAAGAATAGTTGTCATCAAGAAATCAACTAATGGAGGGGCTGTGAGGAGAAACGATCCCTTCTCCACTGTTAGTGGAGGTGTAGACTGGTGCAACCACTGGGAAATCAGAGTGGAAATTTCTCAAAAATCTGGGACTAGAGGTTCCATTTGACCCAGTTATACCTTTTCTTGGTATCTTTCCAAAAGAATTAAAAGCTTCATTCCATAGCAATATATGCTCACCTATGTTCATATTGGCATAGTTTGTAAGATTTGAATCTTGGAAATAACCCAATTGCCCATCAGAAGATGTGTTCTTTTATATAATGGAATACTATTCTGCCCTAAATGAGGATGCAGCATTTATAGGTAAATAGATGCACCTTGAGAACTATGCTTTTAAGTGAATTAGATTGAATACACATATTCAAATATTGCATGGTTTCTCTAGTGAAGAAACGGAAAAAATAAATAGGGATCAAAATATATAATAGATGTTGGGAAATGTGAAGAAAATGTTCAAATGAAAAGGGGATCAAGAAAGGGAAAGAAGGAAGAATAAAAAGCATAGAAGGAAAAAAATGGAAACAAAGATTTTGTAAATAAGGAGAGGAAGAGGGAAGAAAAGGAGGGTAGGGGAATAGGAATAAGAGAATCAAGTTAGAGCATGCACAGGTACAAATTCTCTATAATGAGTGTTATTTTTATGTATGTCTAAAATGTACCAATAAAATAAAAATTTTTAAAAAGGAATTTTCTGCTAGTTTTTTTTTTGTGTGTGTGTGTGTTGTATGTCTGTGATTTTTAAGGTTCTAAAGCTAAATATACTTCTTTGGTAAGGAGATTTGCAAAAATAGTTAATTGAGTCATTAGCTGGATCAAAAAAGCACAAGGAAAAATAAAATTTATTTTTTTTTTCAGACAGGGTCTCACTGTGTAGTGAGACCTTCAAGGCTGGCCTTGAACTTTCTTATGTTGCTCAGGCTGGCCTCAAACTCACAGCAATCCACCTGTCTCAGCCTCCCAATTACAGGGATTACTGACATGCACCACCACACCTGGCTTAAAATCTATTTTCAAATGATAAAATCAAACAATAAAAAATAAACCTTATTATTGACTGATTGAATGAACAGTAAATGCTCAAAAGAAAGTATTAACATTTCAGTATTAACATTACTGTTACCTAGTGTTTTGATTTCTTGACCTGAAACGACAGATAAGATTGTCTAAGACTTGAAATTCACAGAGGAAAGATTTTTTTGGCCAAAATTTGTGATGGAAATTTTCTCAATCACATAGAGGCAAGCTTGTGATACTAATCCTACGGTGGTATTTAGGAATCAATTTAGAAAGTGATATTTACATGTATTATAGATATCCATGTGTTGTTATTTGTGTGATTGTTGAGTTATTCTATAGCTTTAGAAACTTTGTTAGTCACCCCATTTTAGTAATACTTTGATTGACACTAGTTTGGTAAATAATGCTCAATAACTATGCATGATGAAATAATGAAACGGCACAAATCTGGGATAGGTAGTAGACAGAACAATGTGACAGCATGTGATGTGTTCAGAAAAAGCTATATTTCAAAGGGAGAATGAAATAAAACAAATACTTCACACTCTGCGAAATATAGGGAAGAATGTTATCTTTCCTTCAGCTCTTTGGATTGGGATTCTAAGAATGTTCAATTTACCCTAAAAGGAAAGGTAACCTTAACATTCAGGAGATTTATAGATACTAACTACATTAACTAAACTTTAGATTTGCTGTATTATAGCTTTAAGAATATTTTTGGGAAGACTATGAAATCAAGCTTTTTGAGTTCTATATATGGTAATATATATTTATTAATATAAACAAATGTCACATGCATTGATACCTCAACTGGGTGTATTCTTGGACTATGACCTTTTCCCTCAAAACTGCTTATGCATTGTTCCATTGTTTTCCATCATTTATTATTGCCGAGGGAAAATGTTAGTCTAACTGGATTTTATATCCTTTAAATATAATTTGTTCTTTGCCTTGATGCTTAGGCAATATTTATTCATGAAAAATAAAATAAAACCTGCACAACACCAACACAGATCTTTTTTCTTTTCTTCTTGGTAGCCTTGCAGTCCATATCTTTGGCCTGCTTATAAACTGAAAGAAAATAAAATATGGGTTATCCTGTCTTACCCTTTCTTTTTCTCTATTTTTGAAATGAGTGGTTGGATAATACAGAACAGTTTTTTGAATAAGGAAGAACATCATAAAATCCCTTGATGACTCATATTTCTTAGAGCTCTAGTGCCTTATTTCTGTGCTTAGTCTCCCCATGTTGTCAGTGCGGTTGCTCGAAGGTGTAAAACACCTCACGAAAGTCTTGCTGAACTCGCATGTACCATGGGTCCACTGGAATCCTGGTCTCAGCTCACTGCATGCTGAAGATACTGTGTACAACTGGGCAGCAAAGAATAGCAGTGGACACACACAGCACATACATCTACTGCTCACATGCTTGCCCCATTGCCTCATCAAGTTTCCAGCTACGCAACACCAGGGCTGTTGGGAGCGGCTGAAGGTGGAAAGTAATTACACGTGCAGGACGAAGCCAGCCGGAGAACACGGGAGCTCCTCGCAGCACGTAAACAAGCCGTTGTAGCTTGTTAACTGATTGCTGGGCAGCGAGGCAGTAGTTAACCAACCTCTCGAGGGTATAAATAAATGCTCTACTGGTCTTGGGCAGTTCCCCTTCTCTGTTCAGGCAGAGAGAGGATCTCCGCCTCATCCCAGCTTTTTGTCTCGTTTATTTTTTTCCTCATTCTCACCACCGTTCCTTCCTGGGGTACGGTGAGAACTCAACGGGTCCATACACAGGGCAAAGATAAAAGTATTAATAAAAGCGACACCAAGTGCAGGGCCCTTCTGAGAAAAGGGGCCTTGTGTGACTACACAGCCATCTCTGACCCACTTATATTGTTACACATATTCTGGGCCTAATAGTTCTCTGTTTAGCAGAGCCTAATTGACCTGTTGCTTGCCTATGTCAAAATACAGAGTTAGTTCCCCTGTAAGTACACGGCTGACCAAAAATGGGCATGAACAGAGAGAGAAGGAGATAGAGAAATAAAAAGTAGAATAGCTACAAAAATGAATACCTGTAAGAGAAGCTATTATAATAGCTACTCTAGTTGTAATTCCTTATCCTTCGCATTTTACTTCATTTCATAGCGTCTGTATGTAACTGTGTGTTCCATGTTATATATGTAGTAGATGTTAGGAACAGCCTGTCCTATCTTTCCTGCACGCAATTTCGGAAATATTTTGGCACTGCAACCCAAATCCTATATTTACTTCTGCTTGTTTTATAGGCTTTTCTCTAGGTATCAAATTATTTATCCTTTGCTCAGTTGTGTCAGAGTAGATGTATAGTTCTGGTGCCTGCGTACAGGTAAACTACCTGAATAGTCTTATTTCTTTTCCCCATGGTCAGTTATTCACTGAAAATATTTTCTTGCAATCTTAAGCCACAGAGACACATGATACAAACTGCCACTGCCACTTCAGCTTCCCAGAAGATACACTGTGGCTACCAGGCAGTGTGAAAGTGGGCATTCCCAAGTCTGTTCATTGTGATTTTGCTATTTCATTGCACTTTTGATGATAACGATGACAATGCTACCTATCTGCACATTTCTACCTGCATTTCTACTTAATCTGGCTCTCTCTAGCAGGCCCACTAAGTGCCATTCCATAGGATGCTCTTTAAGTGTGCCACTTACCACATTCTGTGCTCTCCCCTTCAGACAACCTGTGCGGGTATAGCACAAACCTTTGTTGTGCTACTGAGCCCTGGGAGCAAACGCTTTTTTTGCATAGCGTGGGTCTCTTCTGCTGCATTGCCCAATCTCACTTCCTGCTCTGTTTGACAATTCAAACAAGCTCCAGGTGTGTGGGTGCCTAGGCTTTTGCTGTCTTTCTAATACAGATAGCTGCTGTGGGAACTCAGGTATGTGCTTAGACGTATTTGAAGATACGAAGACTTCAGTAGTCATGATCACCTGAATCTCTGCTTGTTCTAGTTGTTCAATTGTTCCCAAGGCAACTCTGTCTTCCTAATTAATCAGATAGCTTTTAAAAAGAGACTATTTGAAATAGTCTCAATAATAGCACTGTAGCTAGACCTATGTATGTCAAACTGAAAGAATTTCTTGAGCTTTTCTGCTGCAGTCCTGTCATAGACTTTTCTCCCATTTTAATACTCTGAATAGTTTCAATGGAAAAAGCCCTCTTTGCTATCATCCCTGAAATTACTCTCACATGTTTAAAGAGATAAAGAAAAGAAAAACTAAAGTAAAAAAAAGCATTTATTTTTGTAGATTACATTAACTTTCACTGAAAAAAAGGTAAGTAATGAGCACACCCTGCAAGCTAAAGCTTATTTACAAATTAGAATTTTACTACAAATTAGAATGAGTCTAATTCAACACAAAAGTCAGAAAATATTATTTGTGTTTAGATTTTACCTCAATTGTGTCGGCCACTTCAGTCTTCATTTTCTAATCGGCCAGAAAAAGTTTGGATATAGATAAAATACATGAAATGTGATCGAAAAGTATAGTGAATGTTTTGCTTTTTTTAAAAGAAATTATTACTGTAAAAGGCATATTGCTAAAATATTCCCCCTTTAAATACATTTATCTTATGTTTTTGCCACTTTCTGAAGCAGTACTGAAGTCGTCTTTCATGAGTGTTTTAATTGGGCTGTCCTGGCTACCTCAAGGTCCTGAATCAGTTCAAAATGTTGATCTTTAATGTTCATTTTTACCTTGTGGAAGAGCCATCAGTCGCATGATGCCAGATCTGCTGAGTAAGGTAGATGACGATATACCATAATATTTTTACAGCCTGCCTTTCCACTGAATGGCATTCTGCAGCAGCAATTGCTGTATTTTTTATCACACCTCATAAAACCACGAAAGAGGACGTCTAGAACTGCTTCATAAAGTGGCGAGAAATGTGGCATAAATGTGTTTGAAGCAAAGGGGAGTATTCTGAGAAGAATTTATAGAAAATGTGTAATGAAATAATATTTTTAATTTAAAATTTCACTGTATAGTTTGATTACACCTCATACACTATAAACAATTTATAGATATTTCTGAAGTGAAATAAAACAGCAAACAGAAAGAAATTTTTCTGGAAAATTTAATAGCACTAGCAAAGACATATAGGCAAGCGAAAGCATAAAACATGCTTTGGGAGTCTAGAACTGGATTCATGGAGATTGGGAAGGAAATTTGATATCCATCATGTGTGCCATGGCTCGCTTAACAGTTTGGAGTTTACCAGGGGAGTTTTAAGGTGTCTCTAACCAGAGCTCTGAACTACATCATCCATATATTGCTAGCTGTTTATTTCTATATTTATTTATTTTTACTTCACAGTGGCCCCTGTGCATTTACTGATTTTCATTCTTGATTTCTTTAAACCAAACATGTCCAATAATAATTTTGTTTGTCTTACTGAAGATATTTAGTGCTCATACAGCGGAAATAAAATGCAGTTTATATAATATCTTGAAGTTTTCAAAGGAGTCCCTAGAACTCAAATAAAGAGATGGGAGGTGAATATATATGTAGCTCTAACATGTATGACTCTCTGAATGTCTGACATGCACAGTAAATCAAATGCATTCTACCCACATTATACCAACATCTTTGGAAGCAAAAAATAAAAATATAATCATAGAAAATTAGAAGGAGTTGGATGCAGTTAATACCCAACACAAGTGGTCATGTATATTGGTAGAAGAGTATTAGAGACTAGAAGAATATTACGCTGTAGTTAAAGCATTTTGAGGGAAGTATGAAAAATAAAGACAGTTTTTAAACTACGATATTGTAATAAAATTGACAATCTTTAACTTTTACCAAAAATTTTAAAAATTATTTTCCAAAGTTTAATGTATACAATAAAAAATTTTTTTTAGTAACTGAAGGGAAGTAATTTAAAATGTAGTGTCAAGCTAGACATCGTTTTGTAAGAAATTGCAAAGACTTAAATAGTATTAGGTAGTTTTACTGAAGTTAATTCTTCTAATTTCCTTTTAACTATTTGTAAACATGAATGTACACACACATACACATGTACACATGTGCACACACATATTTGTACCCATACAAATACATATATATATATATATATACACACACACTTAGGAAAAAATACAAAAGCATGAAATATAAAACTCAAGTAATGTGTTGCACTATCAAAATTTATTTAATTTAAAAAGTAGTGTATAAAGCCAACAAGATAGCCAATTTACTGTAATACAAAATAAATTGCTGCCCTTTCGAATATAGTGAACTAGGAGACTCTATTATTATTCTACTTACAGGAGCAGTGTTTTATTTTGCTTTTAAATAAAGATCTCCTCTTCCCTAGGATAGCTGATTAGTGTCAGACTATTTCCAATGAGATTTGATTTGGCTCTAGGGAGGAACAAAATCACTCAGAGCAATGTCATGCTACAGACAAGTAGTCAGTGTGTCCTTGGAAACCGTTTTGCTAACTCACATTCAAAAAAATCTCGGGTTTATTATTTACTAAGGATGCTTTGATTGCAAGGCACAGCAACAAAACCAAGATTGACTTAAACATCAAAGAATGATATTGATTTCTCAGAAAGACACTGAGGTACGGTAAAAATTCAAAGGACTAGGCAACAGAACTGGGTCAACTCTTGGGATTCTGCAGGTTCACAATTGGAAGTTTGTGTTAGAACCTCTGCCTTTTTGAATGTTTGAATGTGATGGGGATATGGCTACAGGTATGTTAGAGAATATATTATTGTCTTAGTGACAAAGTGAAAAAGAATTCTTTCCCCTTGTATCTAGTAGAAAAAGTTAACAGGTAAGGACACTTACTGGTTCTGCATGGATGAAGGTTAATATTTGAACAAATTTTAGAGAATCAGTGTGAATTATTCTTTTTATTTCTACTCATTATGTAGTTATCCAATAAACAGAGAATTGGGTTCTTTTACCAAAAAAAAAAAAAAAAAAAAGACAGAAAAAAAAAGGTTTGACAAGACAGAAACTGCACCTTACCAATCAGATACATGGAACTCATCTCATAGGTCTTAGCCACCTTCTTGTCTCCATTCCCAAATATGTGACACTTATCCCACCACTTAAAGGAGAAGAGGTTTATTTTGGCCCCTACTTTCAGTCCATGTCTACTGGACTCAAGGTAGGATGGCATAGCAAAGAGGTAGATCAAGGTAAAAGCTGCACACATCATAGGAGCCAAGAATCAGAGAGAGGGAGGATGTGGGAAAGGAGATAAGACCATTCCCGGTCATGAGCCCATTTGACCTGCTTCTTCCAAGCATGCCCAATCTCTGGACAGCACATTTAGCAATAAACGCATCAGGGGACTGATCGATCCATCCATGAGTTAGGGACCCTGAGATCTAATTACCTCCCACAAAGCCTCACCTCTGTGTGCATGAGGCTGGAGGACATTCTCCATCTGGAGCAGAACACTCCATAAGACATTTCATAAGTGGCCTTGATAGATACTTGAGCATCTTAATTGTATATCCAAAACGATGTTCATTATTGTATTCCCTCTTCCCACACAACTCACATCTCCTGTCTGTTTCCTGTGGTGTTTTTTGCAAACAAACAAACAAATTCTCACCCAGTCACTTAGTTGTTTTGAGCTTCAGTTCCAAAACAGGAACATTAGTGCCCATTAAGCAAGGGGTCCTCCATTAATGTGTTTTACTGGCTTGAGCTAAATAAGTACATATGGCATTAACTAAAACGCCTGCCACAGAACAGAATTAATGACAGTTTAGATCTCTTCTAGTCCATTTGCTGCTTTATAAACAATACATTACCTAGGCATGGTGGTGTACACCTGTGATCCTAGCACTTGGGAGGCTGAGGCAGGAGGATCACTGTGAGTTCAAGGGTAACCCAGACTACATAGCAAGACCCTGTCTCAAAAACAAACAAAAAAAGTCAATATATTTTAATTGGATACATCATAATCCTCCTGCCATTACATAATTGTTACCTGCCCTTCCTCACTTAAAGTTTCTCTACTTCATTGAATGTTTTGGAACTACTTGCAGTTTCCCTAAAATACAGCACACTCCCACTTCTCGATAGGTGGTGTCACTCTGCTTGGAGTGCTGTATGTGCCACACTCCCTAACCATTTCTCTCTTAACTGATTACCAGACATAGTTCCATAACATAACTTGTGACAAGAAGCCTCTGACACACCCAGAATGAGAGTAATGTCCCCATCACACCACTGGCCTCCATTTGGTCTCCATTTCCCTACTTCCTGGTGCTTGCTATTGTCATGGCTCCATCTTAGGCATCCTTACCATTTGCTTATCATTTAGCCTTCAGTATAAAGCTGTGACCTTGCTGAGGGACAATGATCTGAGCCATGCTGTACCCCATGCTGGAGTAACAAAGTATCATGCGGTATTGGATACAACACTAGACAGACACTTTCTGGCCAACACGAATTCAATGATCCGGATTCAAATACAACATGGCATGTGTATTCTTTAAAATTAACATTTAAAAATATACATGCTAAGATAAAGTTTCTTATCAAATGACCTGTTTACAGATACTGCTTCTATCATTTGGAGGATTTGCTGTCCTGCTAAGTTAATTGTTGTCTATGTGATCATCCAACGCACCAATATATATCATTGTGACAGAAGACCCAAGTGTAGAGCCAACCATATGCTGCAAGAGATACTTGTTTCTGATGATAAATCTGACTTCATTGTCTTTTCATTCAAATTTCTGCATCCTTTCAGCAAAGTTGGTCCAGCAAAAACTGCACAAAAATTTGCTGAAATACAAATTTTATCAATTATCCTGGTAAGCTTAATCAATGAAGACAATGAAACTTGTTTGATTTAATGTGTTCTAAGTAATCTTTTCTGACTTTCAGTATATAATGATTAGAATTTCTCTGCCTAATATTACAATCCAGATTTAACCTGTGACAGATAGCAAATTCATGGTCTGTATTCCATAATATGCAACAATATTGTCAGTTTTTGATAAAATATTTTTAGTGTTGCCCAACATCAATTTTGAGTATTTCTCAATTTTCAGTGGTGATTTAAGCAGCCATAATTCTTCAGCAATCTCTACGTAATGTTCATAATACTAAATTACTAAAATCTTCTACGGTTGACAACTAAAAACATCATTACCAAAATATTTTGAGCAAGGCTTCCTCTGTTGAGGGATGTTGCATTCCCTCTCTAGTCATCAGATAGCCTCCCAAAGTGAACACTGTCAATGACAATATTCATCTGTAATCTAAGTTAGTGCATTTATTTATTTCTCAAAAGGAAATCATGATAACTCCACACTGAAGAGTTAAATTTAGTATCCATTTTCTCAGAGCTGGATTATGTTGGAAATCAATCCTCATTTTAGGGATCAAAAGTCAAGGAGAACATTTCTATAAGAGAGAAAGTAAATGGTTGATTATCACATCCGTATTCCTGTATTAATAGTCTAGGACTAGATTATGATGTCCTAATCCCTATTTTTATCACAGTTCTTCATATGAAATCCATATAAGTTTAGAAGAAGCTTTTGAATGGTTGCTATTGCATGGAAAGTCTGTTTATGTAAATAATGTGTGTCTTACTTTCCACTGATTTACAATTTTCATTGTATTCTCAAAGGAGTTCATGAAACAAAAATGTTAAGAATATTGATCAAGACTGAATTGGTAACCACAGTCTTGAAGATTGAATGATTTGGTAAAGTATAAAGACACCTTAAATATAAGATGTACAAATACATTCTCTTTATGAACTACACAGAATAATTTTTTAAAAAAATGTTTTAAGTTTTCACTGTATTAACATTGGGTCATGCTCTTAAAAATCTTACACATTCATCAGAATTACTCCTGAATATAATAATAGTCTAATCATCACTGGAGTGCAAGTTGGTTTATGGAGATTTGCATATTTGTTTTGTAAATGTTTCATGGGTGAAATTATTAATTAGCATCTAATTAATATTTGTGTTGCTGAGAACATATTTTTAAGCCTCAGAATCAAGAAAATAGAGAATAGTTAATTATCCATCTCTGATCTCTTCTTTAAAATACTTCATTGCTAAACTCAACAGTACAAAGGAGAGATTAATAAAAATAAATTTGAAATAACTTAATTGCACTCTTTTCATTTTGCCCAATTACCGAGATTCTTTAACTATTCTTTGATCCATTCTAAAACATTATTAAATAAATATTTTGTAAGCATTTAATAAGCTTGGAAAAATAAATGACAGTACTTAAAAATTATACTGAAGAATCCCCCAAAAATGTTAGAATGAAAAATATGAAATTTAAAATATAAAAACTACACCTATGGCCGGGGATATAGCTCATGGGCACAGTACCTGCCTGGAGTGAGGTCATAAGTTCAATTGCCTGTACAAAAAAAGACACCTATATGAAATATGAATTATGATGAGCAGCAAAAGTAGAGTGGGAAAAAGTGTTACAATGAAATGATTTGGATGGTTCTAGACTAGACAGTGCAGGGGCTTGCTTCACAGTACACAAAGCCTGAGGTTGAATATTCCATCACTGAGGAGCTGAGGGGTAAGGAGCAATTTGTCTACCTTTCTGTTTCTTAATTTTCTCATCCTAAAACCAGAGATGATAATAGTGAATAAAATAATGCCTTGAAGTTAAAAGGTAGTCAGCATATAAAATAAACATATTTTTGTTCTGTCTTAATTGATAAAAACTTCACATTGTATACATTAATTGTATACATTGTGACATATATTTATCAGATAATGTTTAAATCTACTTAAACATGTACAAACAGTTATAATTTTTTCATTATGAAAATATTTAGAACCTTTTCTTTTGGAGTGTACATATATATATATACATATATATACATATATAC
>NW_004955409.1:31307652-31315114 GCF_000276665.1 Chinchilla lanigera
GTACGTATATATAGATAGATATATATATTTGTCGTCGCCTTGCTTCCATAAATAGCACATCAGAACTTCTTGTTCCTAACTCTGCTATTGCTCTGTCAATGTGTTTCCATACCTCCACTGCCCCACCTGTATTCTGGCTTGCCTCTGATAGCTGCTGTTAAACTCTCAACCACTGCTGCTTTCATTTACATTTTCATCAGTACATACCTGTAGGACATAATGTTTACCTTTATCTTAGAGAATAGGTGTATGTATTTAATATACCTTGATTCATCTTATTCTCCTTTTCTTCCCTTCCCTCTGCTCTGCCCCCATCTCTAGATTTGATTCCCATTTGCCAAAGATCTATCTCTCTGTTCCTTTCTGTCTCTCTTTTGCTTTTAAAATTATTTCTAGGTTGTATTTCTCACGTAAGAAAAGTTGCATGATGTTTAAGATTGTGTATCTGACTTATTTCACTTAATGTTACAGTCTCAAGCTGTATCCTTTTTCTTACAAATAACGCAAATTCATCTTTCTGGATGACAGAGTGGTACTCCACCATGTGTAAGTACTGCATTTTTTTAATCCATTTATAGATACATAGGCCACTTAGAAGATTTAGCAATTGAATTATGCTGCCATAAACATAGGCACGCATGAGGGGCTGTGGTATGATGTCTTTAACACTTTTGGGAATATACCTCGAAGGTTGATAGCTGAATTGAAGAGAATTTCTAGCTTTAAGTTTTGAGGAGTCCCCATACTGATATCTACATGGCTGTACTAGTTTACAGCCCCACCAACAATGGAGAAGGGTGCTGTTTGTCTCAGAGCCTCACCAGCATTTGTCATTGTATAAATTTTTTGATGATATCCATTCTTTCTGGAGTAATATGGAATATCAATATTGTTTTATTTTGCAATTCTCTGATAGCCAGAAATATTGATCATCTTTTCATGTGTTTATTAGCTATTTGAACTTCTTCTGACAATTGTCTATTAATTTGTTTCCCATCTTTGATTGAGTTTTTTATATTGATGAATTTGATTAATTAAAATATTTTCATATTTCAGATATTAGTCCTCTGTCAGAGAGGTTGCTAGCAAAAACTGTTTACTGTCTCATAGGTTGTCTCTTCCCTCTATGAATTGTTTTCTTTGGTGGGCAGAAGAGTTTTCATTTGGTATAATCATAGTTGGTGATTTTTGATGTAATATCTGTGTAACTTAGGTTATGTAGAGAAAGTCTTTTCCTGTACATATACCTTTTAAAGTTTTACCTCTTTTGTCTTCCAGCGTATTAAGTTATAATGTTTCTGTATGTAATATTTTTTAAACACTATAATGTTTCTTTTATAATATTTATGTCTTTGACCCACTTAGACTTTATTTTGGTACATTATGAAAGATATATGTATAGGTTTAATCTTCCGCATGTATGTAGCCAGTTTTTCTGGCACTATTTGAGAAAAAGGCTACCTTTCCTCTAGCTTATGTTTCTGGAACTTTTGTCAAAGATCAAAAGACAATGTGCCTGACATTTCCTCACTTTCTATTCTATTCTATAGATCCTTATGTCTTATTGTGGCTTTCTGGTACAAATGGAAATCAAGGGGTTGTGATGCCCTCTGCTTTGCTCTTGTTCCCCAGAAATGCTTTGTCTACTCTAGGTCACCTAGGGTTTCATTAGCTAAATAGATTTTCTAAACTAGTTCAGTGATGAATGGTGTTGGTATTTTGATTAAGATTGCATTAAATGTATGTATCAGTTTGGGTAGTATAGCAGTTTTGACAATAATGGCTCTGCATATCCAGGAACAAGGAACGTCTTCCATTTTCTGATACCTCTTCAATCTCTCTCTCTTTTTTTAGAAGACTGTTATTTTTATAATAGAGGTCACTACTTCTATGATTGGATTAGCTTCTGAGTATAGAATTTTCTTGATGCTCTTGTAAATGTTATTAAGATTATTATCCACACCAGCATATTAGTCTATACAAGTAAGGAGAAATAAGTGAAGCTGTTCATAGAAAAGTATACAGACAAGGAGGGTCAGGAAAAGAAGTTTGCAATTTTACACAGAGGCTAGATGAGAAATGGTCCTC
This sequence comes from Chinchilla lanigera, assembly GCF_000276665.1. NCBI lineage: Eukaryota > Metazoa > Chordata > Mammalia > Rodentia > Chinchillidae > Chinchilla > Chinchilla lanigera. Next base: position 31,309,741 of record NW_004955409.1, read on the forward strand.
CTGATATTCTCAGAGATGGCACTGTGTGAGCTCCTCTAAATTTTTTCTGATTGTAACTTGACTTTCTAGATAATTGCCCTCATAAATGTAAAAATATTAATTACGTTGATTTGAGTAGTTTCACTAGTCTGGCCTTTGTGAGATGTGTAATTCCTCATGACATTCTGAAATCAAAGTCAATATCAAGAAGCTAACCTATTTTTGTCAGCTGTAGTCAATCTCTGGTAACTTCTGGAATACCTTAACTCCAATCCCAGTGAGGATACATCTAGTTCAAAGCATCATAATCCAAAGTACCTGACACTATCATATACACAAAGATTGCTTGGAATCTCATGGCCATTCACAGTCCAAAGAAGCAAATTGGTTATTAGTACTCAGGTTCTGTACTGCTACTTCCATGCTGAGCCCTTTGTTGCTAACTTGTGGAATACATTTTGAGTAACCGAAGGCCTTAGACTAGTGGTTCTATATGAGAATCACCTGAACAATGACCTAAGTACTTCATATTCTAGGGATCACCTTCTATCTGCTGAACTTAATAAGGTAGAAGCTACAACTTTAAATGTACCCAAGTAATTATCATGACCCAACAGAGTTAGAATTTGTGTCTTAATTGAAAATTCCAATAATCTTTCAAATTCTACAAATGTATACCACAAAACCAAGTTTATTCTATAATAATATTTATTAATCACCTTTTCATTGCTAGAAAAATGTACCTGACATGCATAATTTAAAGAAGGAATGGTTTGTTTTTGGTCCCGGTTTCAGAAATTTCAATCCATTGTTAGCTAGCTGACTCTAAGATAGAAATGTCAGAGTAGATTTATGTGAAGATGGAACCTACTCACTTCATAGTATCCAGGAAGAAAATCAAGAGGGAAAGAGCCAGAAAAATGATACACTCCCCAGAGACACAGCCCAGGTGACCTGCTACATCCACTTAGGTCCACCTTCTGAGATCTCATTCAGGATTCCATAAGGTCAATGCTCATATTCAATGACAGGGAAAGTAATGGACAGAAAAAACCCTAAATTAGGGTAAAGGACATGGTAGGGAGCCAATAGGCTTTCAGGAACCTCCATGGAACAAGAATCTCAATGAAAGGAGATGCAGACAAGAGATCCATGGGTATTTCTCCTCGAATACTCCCTACTCATCCAGAGGAGCTATCCGCCATTTCTCTTTGTCTTCCCCTTTTCCCCCACCTCCAAATAAATCTACTTTTATTGAAAACAAAAGAAGAACATTGCTTTATTCTACCACATGGTTTACCATCTGCTTTGACAGTTCATAGAAAATTTTGGATTCTGTGGTATGGGATGAGAAGGACTGAAAGGAGATAAAAATTAGAGAAAGGAATGACAACTGTTTTATAAAGGAGTTTATGTTACAAAAAAAGCTAAATAGAGTAATAGATATATTATTATAATAATTAGGTTTTTATTAATTTCCAGAGTTTTCAAAATTGTTAGCCAGTATGGTAGGCTTAAAAATGATGTTATTTGGGCCAAAATTTAAACTGTGGGTATGTTTTCTTTGGTTAAAATGTGGTATTTGTTACATCATTTCATTGCTATTTATGCAGAGCATTTAGCCACAAACCCTACTATGTTCTCTCATTTTACACCCACACTCTGTCACTGGTTAGATACAGAAATTTGAGTTTTTATTCCACATATGTTTCTATTTTTATGTAAGCAAACACTCTATTTTCTTACAATATTAGCATAAGAAGTGATTTGTAGTTGTGATTATATGAACAAGAGATAAAAGAAAAATGTAATCCTCTAGGTTAAATACAAATATATCTTTTAATAATTTTAAAAACTTTTTTGTTTAGAAACATAAATTCAGGTAAGCCACATGATTGAGAGGGAAATTATTAGGCTTCAGAGTCATTAGTCACTTTTTACAAATTTTATATTTTTAATTTCAAGCAATATCTGTTATATACTCAAATGTATGTGTCAAAACTCATGTATTGAGATGTGACAGTAGCTCATTTCTATTACAAATCTAGTTTTAAAAAATATATGACTAGGGACCAAGGATATAGCTCAGTGACACAAGTGCCTGCCTGGCAAGTGTAAGGTCCTGAGTTCCATTCCTGGTACCAAAAAAAATATGATTTTCTCAACTGCTATATACATTAATTGTCTTTTATACAGCCATGTTTAATTAACCAACCTTGAAATCATTATTTATTTATGCTTGAACTTTCTCCTATTCTACAGAATATTGAAAATAAAACATTTAGATCTCAAAGCTTTCTCTTTATTCAAAACATGCATAAGTTAGGCCCTACATGCCATGTACAGAAGTGTTTGTGTCATAAAGTCAGCTTAAGGTATTTGGCTGAAAATAGTAGAAAGGCAAAATTGATACTAGTGTTTTAAACCACGCATTCTTTCAGAAAATCTGAACATGTCATTTTCTGAACTTGTCATTTTCAAATGGCTTAAAAAATATGATTTTGTTGAAATTATAGTTTTTTATTTAGTGTTTACAGCTCAGACTAAGTCTTTTTTAGCTTATTATTATTATTATTAATAATAAAACAGGTGTCACTTCAAGAAGATTTTGAAAATTGCATGTAAACTTTGTTTAGTTTATAATGAAATGATAGTTATAACAACTCGTACAACCTTCTACTGACAAGAAAATTGTGCACAAAAATTCCCAAACTACAATGTCAGCTTCCTAAAAATGGTTTGTATCTAAACCTGATATATCAAGAGAGATGTTGCTTATAACATAGGCAGAATAAAACCATTCTTAATTTTTAAAATGACAAGACTTTTTAGTTAAACTATGTCACATTTATGACAAGAGAAAAACTACTTATTTTGGCAGCTTCTGACTTAATAAAGCATTTAAGTATCAATACAAGGCTTCATTAAATGGAAACATATGGTAAACCGTATCATTATTTAGTTATTCAAATGTTGAGGAACTGTTAGAGTTTAACAATGTAAATACTACCTAGCAAATGTACCACTTCATTATGAAGTTTCAGAAAATAGTTTAATAGATCATTTTACATTTTGCCAGTATATTTACAACTATAATATGAGTGGAGATTAGTGGTCATCATATCTCATTCAAAAAATTAATACTTGAGAGGTAGATTTAAAAAAGAGAAATCTCTGTAGGCATGGATTTTCTGTACTACCTCTACTTAGAGCAAATCACATACTTTGATCAAATTTATCATAAACATTAGAAAAATTATAAATCTCTTATATTTCAAAGGAAGATCCTTGTATCTCTAGATTTCATTCTAAATGGGTTTTTATGAATAAATAACACATATTTAAGTGTCACATAGTTTTATCTTATATTTTGATACTAGAATTACCTAACTTACATCTACACACTTAAAAATGCCCAATAATAAACATTACATTCTAGTTCTCCAAAGAAATATGGATATAACACCAACCAAAGCAGCAAATACCTAGATTATATGGAGCATTAGTCTCTGATACATATACTTTACTCTACATTTTGTAATTCTTCTGAGCATAATATTTTCAAAGACCTAATTAAAAGGTTTTTCTTAAGTATTTGAGATTTGTTCACAGTAAACTGTTTAGATATATTATGGAATCTCTGAGATTAACATGATTGGTCTAAGAAAATACCTCAAACCTTACATTCAAGAATCAGAATTAAAATATATTCTTTGCTAAAACATAAAATTTTATGAGTTTATCACATACTAGATTATACAGGAAAACCAACAAATACTAAAAAATAAACGCTGCACGGAGTAAAAATTTCAATTGTAGTAAAAGTATATTAGATGACAAATTTCAATAGGAGTTTAGAAATTTAAATTAAAATATTATAAATATTCCACAGACTGAAGATTTGATTATAAATTTTAACCCACCCTCTGTACTTTTAGAATTAAATGACTAAGGATACAGAACATTTCAACATTTGTTGAGATGCTCCATTTACAAATGTAAGTCTTTAAATAAAAAGAGAGGAAGTTTCAAAATCAATATTCTGCAGCAAAACAAAAATCTAAAGAAAAACAGCAAAAAAATATCTAATGGGATTACATGGAACAATGTGAAATACATTGGTTATATAAATATTGAAATGTCCACTTTCAACCAAACTAAAATATGTTCACTTGAAAGACATTTAAATAGATGTAATTATTGTTAGAATGGTAAAGAAAGAGAAGGACAGATGGAACAAAGGAAGGAAGGAAGGAAGGTAGGGAGGAAGTTAGGAAGGATGGAAGGGAGGCAGGGAGGGAGGGTAGGAGAAGGGAAAAAGAAAGGAAAAAAGGAAGTGGGGGAAAAAAGAAAGGAAGAAAAGACAGAAAAAGGCTAATTTGGGAACTTCTGTCTCTGGCACTATAGATAGATATCCCTAACCAGTTCTCATGATTAGAGAAATCTGAAATGGTAATAATAATATACTTGAAAGTATTTGAAAAAAATAGTTTATAAGGGAGTAAAAAAGTCCTAGGCATGATTGAGTCCAAAACGTTGAGGACACTCTGCCACACACACATAGTTCATGGCTGCACTTCCTCTAAGAATGTTTCTTCAATGAAGAGTTTCCAGCTCTGGAAGCAGGAGAGAGACACTGTGTGTGGGAAAGAGTTCCTACCACGCCACCTTCATCTTCATTTGAAACACACACATCAAAATGTTAATCCTAGGAACATGCTATCTTACAGACCAGACAAGCAGAACAAGTCAGAAAGTCCACAAGTTGGCCCACTTTTCTAAGGCCAATTGAGTTTTCAATGGGCCAAAGCAATACAATGAGGGAAAGAGGACTCCTTGGGGGAAAAAATGCTAGTAAAATTAGATATCCATACAAAAAAACCCTTCAATTGTACTCAAGAATTTAATACTACAAAATGAATTTTATATCTACAAATAAAAGCTAAGCCAAAAAGTCTATTGAGGGCCTGGGGATTTAGCTCAATGGCATGGCACCTGCCTGGCAAGCGCAAGGTTGTGAGTTCGATTCCTGGTACTGGAAAAACAAACAAACAAACAAACAAACAGACAAAAACCAAAACAAAACAAAACAAAAAGTCTATTGAAAACCTAGAATATCTTCCTAATGGGAGAAGCAATGATTTCTCATCCAACATATTGACAACAATGGCCACAAAGAAACAAAACACTTTAATAAATACATTGTCATGGGGGTGAAATGGGTCCACTCAAACATATGCAGTATGTTGAATTCCAGGCCCCTAGTACCTCAGAATGTGATGTGAGTTGGGAGTAAGTTTATTGTTAATGCAAGTAGCTATAATGAGGGCCCATTGAAACAGGATCTCATGTGACTGATGTCTTTATTATTTTTATTTGTTTGTTCTGGTTTGCC
>NW_004955409.1:31315214-31337312 GCF_000276665.1 Chinchilla lanigera
GAATCAAACCCAAGGCCTCAAACATGCTAGGCAAACATTTCTACTACTGAGCCCTGACTGGTGTCCTTATAAATCATGGTCATCAAAAGAGACAGACACTCAGATGGAATGCCATGGAGGGTGGAGGCAGAGACTGTAGTGATATCCCTATAACCAGGGACTGCCGAAGACTGCTGGCAGTCACCACAAGCCTGGAGAGAGACGTGGAACAAATCCTCCTTCTGATACACAGAGGAAACATCTCTGTTGACACCTTGAGTTTGATCTTTTAGGCTGCAGATGGTGAAATAACAAATTCAGTTTTTTGAGTCATCCAACCTGCAGTACTTTGTTAAGATACGACTGGAAAATACATTAGAAGTTTTGAAATTAAAACTTCTCCTCACCAAAATCAACATTAAGCTGGGTAACTCAAAATCAGGGCAGAGGAGAGGGGATATTGGCAAAAATTATATAGCAAAAACTTATAGACATCGTTTCTTCAAAACAATAATAAAAAAAAGTCACCTGATTGATTAAAAATAAACAAAGTATTTGAGCAGATACATTGGAAAGGGGAGCATATAAGTCATCAATGAGAACCAGAAAAATGGTGAATGAAATTAACCGTCAATAAATTGCTTTCAAAAGCAAAATAAAATAATATTACACATCCACTGGGTGGAGGGAGAATTTCTTTGGGGGTACCAAAAATCAAACTCAGGACCTTGCACTTGCCAGGCAGGTGCTGTGCCACTGAGCTATATCCCCAGCCCTTGAAGAGAGTTGTACAAAAATGCTTCCCAAATCCTTATTCATGAAAACCAAAATTTGAAAACACTGCAAATGTCCTTTGGCTGCAGAACGGACACAGAAAAGGAGACATAGGACTAACAGTGTAATAACATTCAGTGTCAGAAAAGAACCAACTCCTGATACATGCAACAATTTGTAAGAAATTCGATAATATTACTCTGAGTAAATCGTCTTTCCCAGAAGAACACGTTGTATGGTTCCACTTATATGATGGCCTACAATATGTTATAATAATTCATGATAAAAACATCAGATGAATAATTTTTGGGAGAATTAACTGTAAAAGGACAAAAGGAAATTTTTTTCGTGTGGTAATACTTTATACTTTGGGGCTGAGTTAACTGGGGCTGCATCTGTCAAATGCACAAAATGGGATAATTTTTGCTTTTCTACATAATATCTTTAAAATATAGGATTATAAACGCTAGGGAAAACTGTACATGCAAAAGTGTTAAGGATGCAATTCAATTTGAGACCCATAAATCAATAAAGAAGACTGATGGATGAATATATGCCAATATAACAAAGTTACTGTGGTATCCCATTGATGTAAGCATGGTGTTCACAGTACTATTTAACTTTGTTCTATGTCCTAAAAACTTTACAATGAATCATTGAGATGGAAATTGATAATGTCCTAGGAACAAAAGTGTAAGAAATCCAGAGGACAAATGGAGTAAAATCTGTATTAAAATATTAGCCAGTTATAAAGTATAAAGCTACAGTGGTAATAACAGATGTGGCATTACAAATCAGAAACAAAAGACTACTTCTGTTAAGAAATGGTGCCGGACAATTAATTATGTAGATGGAAAAAAGATCTCTCGTACTTTACTCAAGAGTAAAAATCCGGAAGGCTTGAAGAACTAGACATAAAGCAAAAACTGCATCATTTTAGAAAAAAAAAATGTATTTTATTTTCAACCTTAGATTTCAAGGAATTTTTAAGATAACCACAGAAAACAAAAAGCTTAAAAGAAACAACTTCACATTAAAATTATTTGTATGACAAATATCATTATAATAAAAGTAAAAAGATTAGTCACAAACTGAAAATTATATTGTTTCACCCGTATTACTGACCAACTGTTAGTACCTAATAAAAAACAAAATTCTTGCATAAAAAATGATGGGCATGAAAATTTAAGCTCCACTAGTATTTGGGAAAGTGGTAAGTTGGGAAGATCTTTCACAGAATTTTTCACATGAACAGTTGTGAAGTGGGGAAAAAGAATGCAATTACACATTGATAGGAAGGGAAATACACACAGTTAGTGACATTTGCACCATAAACCAGCAACTCTGGCTAGTTGCCTTTTTAAAGAAACACTCAAAAGTAAATACAAGACCACAAAGGCAGAGTCATTCATTGTAGCTCTGCTTATAAAGTCCTAGAATATAAATAACTGGATTGTCTCAGATTCAGATTCATGCATAAAGTGAAACTGTTGAATCCAGAAGTTGAAATAAATGAACTCTATAGGAAGGAACATGAATATACCTCAAATGTGAAGTAAATGAAGAATAAAATTGCAAAGAATCAGCTTCAGGACAATATCAATGAGGACTAATGTTAAACACTGAAAAATATTTGATTGAGGATATATATGTGCAGAAACTATTTTAAAATATGTTTCTGGAGTGAAATCAGCTTAAGACAATATTTATCCTTTAGAAAGAAAGAAGTGGATTGAGAAAGATGGGGCTATATATTTTTCTGTGTATATTTTTTCCTTTTACAGAAAACAAGCTAGGTCGGGGATACACCTCAGCGCACAAGTGCCTGCCTGGCAAGCTCAAGGTCCCGTCCTGAGTTCGATTCCCTGTACAAAAAAGAAAGAAAGAAAGAAAGAAAGAAAGAAAGAAAGAAAGAAAGAAAGAAAGAAAGAAGAAAGAAAGAAAGAAAGAAAGAAAGAAAGAAAGAAAGAAAGAAAGAAAGAAAGAAAGAAAACAGGTTAATCAGAAAGCATACATATAGATAGTCATGTGACATTTAAAAGGAACATACTTTCATAATTCATTTGGCTAATCTATAAAGAAAATAATATGTATTTGTTGTTTTTTTATGTTAAAAATAAAAGGAGGGAAACATTAACAGACAGACAACCTTTTACAAAATAGCAAAAGAACAGTATAGACAATACAGAGTTACAAACAAAGTGGTAGGAAATTAACAATTCTTGTTGTCTTACATATTGATATCTTCAAAGTGGTTTCCCATGAAAACAGGAAGAGACATGCAATATTGATCAATCAAGGATTCATTGACAGTTTCTTTCAGCAAAGAAATAGAAGACAGTAGAACAATTATGTTAAATATCCTATATATACATACATACAAAATTTCTCCTTCTTTCCCTTCTCTTTTCCCACATCCCGGGTGCCCTTTACCGTTGAGTGTTCTCCTATCATTTAACAATGTCTATCATACCTCCTAGTCTAAATTAACTCTTCCAGGTTTTACTTTAGTGAAATAATGCGGTGCTTGCACAGGCAGGTCTGATTTATTTCACTTGTGAGTATGGTCTCTAGTTGTGACCATTTACCTATAAAAGCCTCGAGTTTATCTTTCTTTATAGCTGAGTAATATTCCATTATATAAAAATACCACAATTTTCTTATCTAGTCCTTGGTGGATGGACATTTGGGTTGCTTCCGCAATTTAGCAATTACATATGGTGCTGCTATGAACATAGGTGCACATATATCGCTGTGATATAATGTTTTTAGATCTTCTGGAAATTACCCAGCAGGGGAATAGCTGGATTGAACGGGACCTCTAGACCTAGTTTGCTGAGGAATCTCCAAACTGATTTCCACAGTGGTTTCACCAGTCTGCATTCCCACCAGCAGTGGAGAAGGGTTCCTATTTCTCCACAGCCTTGCCAGCATTTGTTATTGATTGATTTCTTAATGCTAGCCATTCTTACTGGGGTAAGGTGGAATCTCAATGTTGTTTTAATTTGTATTTCTCAAATGACTAACGATGTTGAACACTTTCTCATGTATTTATTTGCCATTTGTATCTCCTTGTCTGAGAAGTGTGTATTCATCTCAGCTGCCGATTTTTGGATTGGGTCGCTGAATTTGGGGGGGCTGATATTATTTAATTCGTTATATGGTCTAGATAGAAGCCCTTTGTCTGAGGGACAGTCAGCTAAAAATTTTTCCAAGTTTGTGCGTTTTCCTTTTACTCTGCTTGTGATTTCTTTAGATGTGCAGAAACTTTTCAGTAGGATGAGATCCCAGTTGTTGATTCTTTCAAGTGTTTCACGTGCGATTTAGTTTTTGTTCATGAACTCTTTACCTACCCCTATGTCTTCAAGATTTTTACCTACTTTCTGTTCCAATAGATGTAGTCTTTCTGTTTATATATTTGAATGGTAAAATATACACCTGGTTATAATTATTTACATATTTATAAGGAGTCATTTATTTTCTTTTGAGAAACTTCCTATAAAATATTCATCAGTATGTTTAGCCCTTTGGAGAATGCTTCTAGAAGATCCTGGAAATAATGAGAAAAAAGCATCAGTGAGTAATTTTTTGTTTGTTTGTTTTTTTCTAGTACCAGGAATCGAACTCATGACCTCAAGCTTGCCAGGCAAGCGCTGTGCTGCCGAGTTAAATCCCCAGCCTCAGTGAGTAAATTTTAAGCAATAACAAAAGGCGACAGCTTGGAAAGATGCATCGAATAGCAGGACTTCTACTGACAATGAAAACCTATCCATCCCCTTCAAGTCTAGCCAGAAGACAAGTAAACTACTTATAGTTTTTGCCTCCAATTTGGTTTTAATTTCTTGTATCAAAAATGGTGATTTAGACAGGTGTTACTAAAATACTATCTAAGGCTCCAGTGCTGTTTTAGTTTGGGAATATTGAGAATGTAGATTTTATTATGCAATCGTAGAATAAAAAAATAATGATTTGAAACCAATAACATTCCCACATTCCTGAAGCCTTTCTACATGTCAGAAATTTTAATGACATCACCTATTTGTTAAAATCCTAAATCAATAATTTTGTAGTTAAGGATATTAATTAGTATTGCTCTGGGCATATGACTAGTATATAACGTTCTATTTTTTCAAATCCAGTATTGTACATCAGTGTTCAAGAAATATTTAAATATTTGTTGAGTAATTAGAAAGATGACTGAAAGGTTGGTAGATAGAGAGATAGATATATGTTGCTTGAACTTATGGCCGTTTTAATGCATTACACTGTGTTATTTATAATTAGCTCCTCATTAATGAGTATGAGTATATTAATGACTAGTTTTCTCTCCAAAAATCTAATTTAATAATAAAGAGGACATTTTAAATCACATTTTAAACCGTAAATATCTTAGTAGCTGAACCAACACATTTAGTTTGATATACCTAAAGTAAAAAGTTTCTATCAACTTATTGTTCAATTACTTCTGTATACAGTTGAATATAAGATTATCATTCATTTTCCACATAAGATTTAAATCCTAGTCTGTACATCTTGTTTGCTCACATATATTCTCTTCTTTTGTACTGCATTGCTGGTACCACATACTGATATAGTTGCTTAATAAAATTTTTCATTGATTTATTAAAAATTAGATGAATGCATACCTACTCATCTCTAACATTTGCTGTTCCACTGTTTCCTTCATTGTACTTATCCATTAATTTATTGAACAGTATGTATTAAATATCATGGAATTATATATAAAATATTGTGACAATCCAAAAAATAGCATTTTCCTCCTGTGTTGGTGGCTAAAGGTAGTGCCTTTTGTATGCTAGGCAAGCTCTCTACCATTGAGGTATATCCCAGTTGAAATATCTTTTTGGATCTACAAAACTTAAAGACTAATGACAGAAATAAAATAATTGACAAATTAATAAAACCATTGATATTTACAAATACTGCTAAGATCCAGGAAGAAAATAAACACCATGTAAGCGTTGACATCAAAGTGAGAGGGTGCTTACTCAGAAAAGGTGGCTAAGAGGGCTTTTTTGAGGAGGTGACAGATTATTAAGGTGGAAAGAAAAGGCCCAATCATGTTGATATACCTGAAGTACTGGGTTTCCATCCTCAGGGATGGTGTTTAATAACCTAAAATATGGAGCTTCATAGACTGGTGGAGATTTTAAGGAGTAATCTTAACTTAGGATCCAAAAGGTTCTTGCCAAAATGCAATGTTCATAAAATGAGCCAGATGGATGGAGGAGTTAGAGCCAATATCTCAGAAGAACATATACTGAAGAAGAATAAAAATCCTGTAGGTATAATTTAAAATCATTCTAAGCTTAATTATGAGTTGAGCAACTGCAATTAGAAACACTCAAAATATTTGTACAATTAATATAAAATCCAAATATGAGTCCTGGGCATATTTGTGAAATATAGAAGAAGCACAGCCAAAGACCCCAAAACTAAAATAGTAAGGAAAGAAATGGATATGAATATGATTAAGAAGATGAATTCTCATAGTTTTACCTGGCTAAATTGAAGAAAAACTCAACTACAATTTTAGCACATTGTTTAGCTTCCATGAATTTGCAGTAAATCTTAATTTTTTTCTACATAGTGTTAATTCATTTTGCTGGCTTTTAGATGCTAAATGGAACCCATCTGGTTTTAATACAGTAAAATCGGTGTGGAGATTCCTCATAAAACTAGGATTGGAAGTCCCACTTAACCCAGCTATTCCCCTTCTGGGTATTTTCCCAGAAGAATTAAAGACATCATACCACAGCGATATAAGTGCACCCATGTTTATAGCAGCACAATTTGTCATAGCTAAATCTTAGAAACAACCCAAATGCCCATCAACTGAGGAATGGATAAAAAAGATGTGGTATTTCTATACAATGGGGTATTACTCAGCAGTAACATTTTTGAAAACCTGCAAGTGAGGTGACAATCCCAGTTTTAAGGGTCACTTTACCAGGTCCTCCTAGATATAGTCTGGGGAATAAAACTTTAAAAATGTAAAACTCTGCAACATCGTGGGAAACAGGCCATGACACACAAAGTTGAGATTCTGAGGGGCTTCTTCTCATATAGAAAACAACTCAAAAGGAAGAAATGAGTCTGTCTCTCAGACTGGTCTTTCAATACAGTAGCACAGTTTCACTTAAGATTTAGGGGCCAAAATGACCTTAATAGGAAAAAGCATCCCGTAAGAGGTGGATCAGTGCTAAGATTATATTTTTTATAACTGTAGACCAAAATAATTCAAGCGTCCTCAGTGGAAATGATCAAGGTTTGTACCTAGGCACCAATGGAGGGCAGTCTGCAATATGCTAGATTTGGTTCTAATCTAGCAGGATTTTTTGAGAAGCATCAGTGCCAAGATCTAGGAGACACATAGATGGATTCTGTGATTTGTGGAATTCAAGACAAATAGAAATCTAGTTATCCCTTTTAACTTATAATTGTCTATCAAAGGAAACACTTGGGACTTAAGGTCCTTCTATCATTTTGAACACCTGTATTTCCTTGATATTCACGACACCACACTTTTGTAGTATAATGTCACTGTAGTCAGCCTTCTCTGAAGAATTTATTTTCTGCCTGTCCCTCCAATCTTGTCATTTCCTCAGACCTCACATATTCTTGCATGTTAATCTCTTCTGGGTGGTTAATATCCACAAAGATTTCAGCCATTCCACGAATAGATATTTAGATGTCTCTCCTGAGTCACAGAATACACACACACACACACACACACACACACACACACACACACACACACACACACCATTCCCCTTTGTATCAATAGGTTTGAATATTATTTAGCCTGTATTCAACTTCCACTGTCTCTCTTACCTCTTGAATTATACCTTTCTTTCTGAATTACTTTAATTCACCAAAAGCTACCCCCACTTCCCTCTAGGCCCCTGGATGTATCTTTTCTTGTTATACAACCCAAAGCTTTCTCTGCCCTCTGTCCTCAAACTTTTACTTGTTCCTGAAGACTTAGTTTAGATGCCACCTCCCCCAAGAAATGTTCTCTTCCGCACCCGGCTCCTGAGCAGGTGCACTGTATGCCCTCCATCAGCAAGTAGACCATCTGCCATTCTGCACTGTTCACAGTGTATTGTCGTTGCTTTAAAAACTTCGTTTCCTCTTTAGGAGTCAGTGTCATCAGCAGCAATGCTGTGTGAGCTGTTCAGTGGTTCCTTCCGTGCCAAGCCAAATTCACCATTATGTTGAAGGTGCTCAATAAATATTTGTTAAATGAATGAGTGAATGGATAGATGAAAAAATGAACAGAATATAAAAGAAATCAAAATGACACATAGAGGACAATGGTTAAAATGGATTACGCAGAAAAGAGTTGAGGACATAGAATGATAAGGTAAGGAAGTTGGTTGTCATCAAGTAGCCACCTGTACTATCTTGTTACACTATATCTATGTGATATTCTAATTTTTAAAAATATTTCTGGACCAGATGGATATCAAATGAAAATTTCTTTTGCATATATTTACATTGCTGTGCTACCCATATTAGAAGGATTCCATCAACAGAGCCATTTAAAAACTAGTGCCTTATAAAAGTGTGTTCCTTGGGATGTTGTCATACATTCTGTTTGCACAAGCATTCACAGAGATCCACGTGAATAAAGAGTTAACGGTGACCTTACAGCTGCCGGTTTTCACTCACTGGGGAAATCATAGAATAGCCATTTAACAACCCTCTGAGAGCAGAGCTCAAAGCAAACAATGAATTAAGGCTTGTGCAATGTTATCATTCAATTGTTTTGCAGGAACTAAACTGTGACAAAGATACGGGAAGCTGGAGAAACAATAGCAGCGTAACGAAGATTAGAAATGAGTTCAACCCCGTGCGTTTTAAGGCAATAAGAGGAGAAAAAGCAATAACCTCTAAGAATCTGTTTTCTCTTCTTCCTGAAGAACAGGTCATGTCAGATAAACAAAGGCTCAAATCAATGCCCGTATGACTGATTCACAGGAGAACTCAACATGAGTCACAGTCCCTCATCTCCCGCTTTTAGTGACACCTCCATATGGTTCACCCTTCAGTGAGACCATGAAGTTCCGTTAATGAGCTTGAAAGAGTTGGCTGCTTAGTTGGCAAGAGTTACCTGCCATTAGCTATTTAGAGTTTTATAAATCAAATTGCAGATTCGGAGACCCCTCCCCCCTTCACCTCAAAACATGAGTCATTCTCTCATTAGTGGCCTGCTCTCAGCAATTCGTAATTACAGATTGTGTCTCTGTTAATCGCTTGACAAATGATAGTTCTCTGCCCACAGGTTTCCTGAACTTAAGTTTATTTTGAAATATGTTACATGAATCTCATACAAAAGTTTGATTTGGGTTGGTTGTCTAACTCAGCCTACCAGATATGTAACCTGAATTTTTAACTTTTATTTTCTTCAAGAGAACCCACTATAGCTTGCATCTTATAAGTAACCAACTCGGAGAGCAGTCACTGTGGTATGTATTGATGTACACCACTGCTTTATGTGCTACATGTCAGTGTTTTTTTGCCTAACAGGATATTTGAAAAGATTCAGTCCAGAAATTGCTTTAATGTGCTTTCTGGTTCATAATTTCCAAGTTTCTCAAAACTTATGCCCCTCCCTCTATAACCAAGTGTTGCGGGTGGGGAGACCTGTGGAGTAAAGAATACAGAGTGCTATAAAAAAATGTCTCTTAGTGCGCCTGGCAGCACCCTCAATTTTTCCAGGCAGGCCTTCATTTCAAACAAAAGACCGGAAATTATGGCTGTCTGAAAATCTAAGAACAAGAGCAATAGAACATATGCTCCAGCTTTATAAATAAAAAAGCACTATAGAGTACATAAGCAATTGCACTCACAGAGGACTGGGTGTGTCCTTCTGCTGGGGTCTACATGACATCATGTGATTCTGGCACCTAATTTGCCTGGCCGCTCCGCCCATATATGGTAGGCACTTGGACACTGAAATGCGGAGTCTAAATTAAGCGTATGCTGTAACTTTACAAAGTATCAAGGCTCTAGTGCATATTTTAGCACAGAAATAGACACACACTTAATCCCTTTAGAGTCAGTCCAGGATGTCAGCCTTGGAACCATTTTCTCCTGGTTCTTTTTCTTCCATTTATGTTGTTTTATCTCAGATCATTTTAATACATATCATCTTGATTCTTCCAGTGACTCCCTTAGAGCATTATCGCTGTGGTAAAAAAAAAAAAAAAAAAAAAAAAAAAAAAAATGACTATCCCATTTTGTTCTTTCATGGTAGAGCATGCTGCTTGCAATTCAGATTGAACAAAAGAGCTGCTAATATCAAACAGGGAGAAGGCCAAGGTACTAGCACCTGAAAGTGTACTATGCCATCTTTTTTCACATCAATGATGGCATGCAATTTAGAGCGATCTACCCTCAATTGAAAATAAATAAAACACAGGCTTGTAAGATATAGGGGAGAAAGTTGATAATATTTAAAGACTAAATTGTGAGTTCCTTAAAATTAATTTGTTATCTGATAGTCAATGAGTCATAAGACAGAAAGAATTTCCTTAGTTTTAGGGCACAGTTAAAAGTAGGTTTCTGATTGCTCAAGAGAATTGAAGATGGGGGGAAATTTTTTAAACATTAGAAACTTTTTTGTAAAGGAGACTTATTCTATACTACATGTTACAAACAGAAGCATTAATTATTTAATATTGTTTTAGTTTGTTTTCTACTGGCTAACCTTCCTTTTCAAACTCCTGCATGAAATATCCAGCACTGATGGGTTTGACAAACGTCAGAGCTCCTAAATATTTTCATGAGTTGGATATAATAATCTATATTGTAGTATCAAGATATTACACTTCCCAACAGTTGTGCTATTTTATTAGTGTAATGCTCAGTGATAGGGCTCCTAATAATTTCTTAGTATTTGATAACTAAGTTGGACAAATTCTTTTGTGTTGGGTATTATGTAGTTAATGTCTCAAGTTTCCAATTGCTTTTTCTAATCATCTTCTTTCTGATGGTCATCCTGTAGATTTGGGACTTGTATTAGCCTAAATGAGTCTTCAATCTAGAGAATACTGTTAAGATTGGCAGTTAAGAAATTTGTCTCACTTTTTTTTTTTTTACAGTTCTGAGGACTAAAGCCAGCTACATTCTACCGTGGAACTTAGCCTTTTCTTATCTTTTGGATCCCTAGCCTTTCCTTACTTTTTGTTTTGAGACAGGGTCTGCCTCATTTGACCAGATAGTACTTGAACATTTGCCCCTCCCCCTTGCTTAATCTCCCTTGATACTGAGATTAAGTGTGTCACCATGTGCCACCATGCTGACCACGTCTTTGTCCACTGATATTCAAACTTCCAAGAGAAATTGGTAGTTAGTTCATCTCACAAATGAAAATGTACAAGTAAATAATCAGAAAATATTAATCTTTTTTGACCTGATGCTGTGGAGCTAAGCAATAAGATTTTGTCTGGGTTTCCAGACTAGAATAATTAGAAGAAAAAAATAATGATCCGATTGCCTTTTTGATTCAAGTCTCTGATTAGTTACTACCTCCTCAGAGAGATATTTGATGAACAGGTTTCCTAAGCATCTCTTTAGTGCTGGTTATTCTTTATCCTCTTTAACTGCTTTAATTTTTAGCCCTTAATACCATCTGACAATACCATTTATCATCTGTCTCTTCTTCTAGAACTTAAGCACCATGAGGACAGAGACTGTGTTCTTTTTGGTGCATCACTGACTCACTGAGCCTTGCATAGCTCCTGACACACACAGTAGATGCTCAAGTTACATCTGTGTAATGGGTAGATGTGTACAGTCCAGTTGGATCTATATAAAATCAATGCACATCATTTTGATACTTTTACAAAAAGTTTATCTTCTAACTAGTCTGTCCTCTATCCATCTGCTTGAAGAGTTAGGTCTGTAATGTGGATAGTTGTAAACTTAGCTGAATGAAATGATGATTTAATATAATGTCATCTTCTATGAACTGCATAGGAGAAAGTAAATGAAGATTTCAATATTAAGAATACTCTCATGAGTAGCTGATTTGCTTATGTAATCATTTATTTGACCAGGTCATCAAATTACCTTCTTAGTTAGATTCTGAATGACAGAGTAAAGTATGTATAAAACTTTTAATGTCTTTTATTAGTCAAATAAAGATCTCCATTTTGTGACCTCAACTCTTAATTTTTTATGGCTTCTTTATATTTTTGTTTCTTTTTTATGTTGGGTGTTCAGGTAGTCAGAGTGATGGTGGACAGCACTGACCAGCTAGCTGAGGCCAACCATAAATTTAGTTTTCACTAGCTGGCTGACCTAGGCAAGCTGGTCACAATTTCTGTCCTTCCAATTCCTCACTTGCAAAATAGGTCCAGTATTAGTACCTATGTCACACACCCTCTCATCCATGGTGCTGTGATATGGATTAAGTGATTTAAAACACGTTAGGTATTTGGAATAATGCCTGGTGTATGTTAAAGGCTCAACGACATTAGCTGTTATTTTTATCAAGCACTTTAAAGCCTTGCTAGAGCGAACAAAGACAAAATAAAATATAAAACTATTCAGCATCCCTTATGAGCCAGACATTGTGTGGGTGCTGAAGAGATGAAGGTAAATAAACACTTAAAGATGCGTTGCACATGGTGCGGAGCACAGAGGAAGTTGTGAGTGTCAGTGGAGTTGGCAGAAAGGGGTGTCTCTGTGCGGAAAGGTGAACAAAGTTGGGCCTGGATTGAGGGAAGCATAAACCCTTGTCTGAAGAATTGGAACGGGCCTGGGGCAGGGCGGTCAGGTGGTATAAACAGACCAGGATGGCAGCTAAAATGTAGACCTGATACAGGTCAAAAACCTGGAAGCTTCGTTCCTGTATCTCTGTATGTTTTGGTCTTCCTGGATGCCTTCATGTGTTTCATTTCTCAAAGCCCATGGACAAGCTCGTCAGGAAGACAGCTCCTGTGATTTAGTCTGACTTTCTCCTAGTGTGTTTGAGAAACATTTCTCTTAAAATAAACTTGTGCATAGCTGCCGCCCGGATACACACAGGAAGCGCCATTTCAATAAGGTTAGGGCCTCCACACTGCCGGCTGTGCTTCCACCCCCTCTCCTGCGTCTCCCTCAGCTTCTCTTCCAAGGCCTCCAGAAACAGATCCAGGTGTTTCTCAAACTCTTTGAGTCATCTTCAGTAGTAATTTATTCCATATGTTTATTGCTCTGTGTGTGAAATAATTTCATCAAGTTCCTTTTTTTCCGTTGTCACTGCATTCAAATTAGCCGGCAGTAGAATCCCAATCTAGGAGTAACACTTTTAAACACACAGACTTCTGTGCTGGGGGAAACCAGGGGCTGCCGTAGCTCGTGAGCGGAGCAAGAAGAAATGAACAACAAGCAATTGGGACTTGATAACATTATTTTAAGAGGAAACGAGAATTTCAGGAATACCTAGCAGGGGTTGGAGGAACAGCTTCGCTCAAGTTCTTACTATATTTTGCATTTCCCCAGGGTGTCGATTTTATGAAACAAAGTGACGGGACGATTTCTCACTTGAAAAGCTGTGTTAAAAAAAAAAATTGATGCACTGGCAACAGCAAAAAATTGTTATGGTAGGAATCAAATTGGGGCTTCCGTGCTGGAAATGAACGACGCCCTATTGCCTGTCAGTTTATTTCTGAGCCCCGCTTTTCAAACTTTAATTTGAGAGGGTGGGAGGAGGTTTAATGGAAATCTGAATTGCTATTACAAAAGGGCTGTATTTTAAATTTTATTTCATCATTATCTCTATGTTCAGAAGAAAATTATGCTTTATACTTAGACGTGAAAGCACTGTCAGTTCTGAATCTATTAATGAGGGGGAGAGGGAGAGAGGAATGAAGGGGGTGCAGTCTGTGTAAAATGAATGGATTCTGTAATTAGTAAATAAAACCATTACTTCTAAATTGAGGCACTGGCCCACTACAACGCGAATGGTTTTCAATGACTTTCCTTTTAAAATTACCAAAAATTTGCTTTTTAATCAGCTTCTGCTAATACTGTTTTCGCAGTATGGAGCTGAAGTTTACTAAGAAACATTTCACTCCTCCTTTATTGTTCGAGAATCTCATGCTAAAATATTTGTCATCATTATTTTTGTGTACTGCTTTCCCACTTAGAGAAAAAAAAATATTCCTTTGCAACAGATACGATGGTAACTTCTGGATTCACGCTGATCATGAGAAATTAAAAGAATGTCAGGGTGCCAGTTTGCTGTTTGAAAACTCACAAAATATGTATACTGAGAGTTGATTACAAATTATAATCACTATGGCAACAATTATAACTGATTTGTTGAGGATTGACTAGAAGTCAGGCACCAGGCTTAGCACTGTGTGTACGTTATTAGATTAGTTCACTAGCTGTACAATTTCACAGTATTATCCCCATTTTATATATAGCAAAATTAAGGCACAATGAAAAAATCTGGTAAGTGGAAAAACTGACCTTGAAATCCAGGTTCATACAATTATACAGCTCATATGCATGAGTATATTAAGCTGTATTAGAAATATATTACAATAATATTGCTTCAGAGATTATTTTTATTTATACGAATAATTGAATCTGGCTTGTAACTTTCTTGAAATGTTCTTTGAGGCTGATATTTTCTATACTTGGTGTCCATCCAACTGTGTGGTGGCAGGAGGCAAAGAAAATACAGCAAGTTCTGGTAGCGACAGGAACAGATTTTAGGATTCTGTTTAGATTTTCAGACAGGCTGGAGCCTGGACCGGAATCCAAAGCCTGTTGAAAGAAAGTCGCCTCTTCTTAACAGCATGGAGTAAGAATTTCCATAGAAACTTATTCGTAAAACTTGACCTGGGGTTAAATAAGTAAATAAATAAATAAAAACAGTAGTTACTCTTATTATTCTGTCCACACTGACATTTATATTAATGATTTAGTTATGCTGGCTCTCTCTACTCTCTTCATTCTGTGAACGCTGGGTTAGAGCTCTGTAATTTTAGAAGAATAAAAAGTTATTGTCACATATATACCTACTAACTGGCCTGGTTTTTACTCCTACGTTAGAAGAATACCATGGGGTTCTAGCCTGGACGTTGTCATTTTGATGTGATATTGTATGAGGTTTCTCACAAAGTGAATGGGTTGTCTATCTCTTGTTGTTCCCCCTGAAATACCTCACCTGTGATTTCCAGCCCTGCCTGTGTCTTAGCTCTGAGGGGGGCCCTGAAGGTTGAAGTGAAGCTGGAACACTCAGAGAACAGTGTGAAGGAGAAGATCTACTTGGTGGGATAAAAGAAACAAACAAAAATTGCCCTCCACATGGTTTCCTTTAATTTCCTGCCTGGGCTTCCTTTGCAGTTTTTTTCTTTTTGTCATGTCCAAACGCAATGCTGTTTCAAAGAGTTACTTTAAATGTACCCCAGCCGTGTACTAACCTAAGCAGTGATTCTCTTATTGCTGAATCACTCCATTTTTGCTCATTACCGCAGTTTCTTCTGCATGATTTTGCTAGTGCACTTACTAACCTGTGTTGTGATGTTTTGTTTTAAAGTCAGCAACCTTCATAAAAATCTTAATCTAAGATATGACTTACTCAACTTTACACCTTGAATATGGAAGAGAAAGCAGGTATGCATTAAATGCTTGTGCATTGTTCCCGCAAAAACAACTAATTTAATCTTCTATGTAAACATCTCAACATTTTCTTAACTGAATCCTACCAAAAAATAAAAAGAAGTATTTCCTCACACTCTCAAATAAGAAAATCATACAGTATTTGTGTAACTATGCACACATACATATTTGGATCATTTATTAGAAATGTCACTGACCAACCTTGGTTCCTACCTACATTTAAGATGGAAATCAGGCATGGGTTAGTTCTGTAGTTGCTTCTCCATTGCTGACAACCATCACTATTGTCTACCTTCTTCGTCAGGTCTCTGGAAGTGGAATGTCCCCATACAGGCTACCAGGATGTTACCAACGAGCTGAGGGTTCTTTTACTCAATTTGTATAGAAATCATAAGTTGGCAAGGTGTATTTTTTCAGTGTAATGGCCTTCAGCTTTGAATGCCTGTCATTATCAGGTTTTATTGTAAGAGCCCCTCTTGTCACTTGGAGGAAATAGTGCTGCCACTGCTGCAAACATGGGCCAGCAGGCCATGGGAAGTCTTCCAGCCACCAGAGATGGTGGATTTGGATAATTCTCCTGTGATTTCTATCATTCTCTTGTCACTAGACATGTTCCACTTTACCAGCCCTGGCTACTGGCCACTTTTGGTGGCAAAAGCCTATGGTATAACAAGTGCCTAGTGTACCAATTCAGCAGGATGTATTGGTGACAGAAATCACAATGAGGTAAAAATATGCAACATGGAACGGGCCACATTAGGACATAGGCTGTGTCATAAGGGGGAAACATTGCACAAACTGATCTACTAAGTATATGAGGAGGTTATTTATGCAGGAATAAAAAGTGGGTTTGCATGTGCACAAATCAGACTTTCTGTTTGGTCATGGGTGGGGGAGGTGCTCCTCTTGTGGAAAGAAATGAAAATGGCTGGAGAGGCTCAGGGTCATCCAGAGGGTCTATAGGGTGGAGTCACTGAAGGCAATGTCTCCCAGAGTAATCATGGGGCTGCTGTCAGCTGTGCTGGCAGAGAGGCCAATGGGGAAGCCACAAAAGAAAAATTAAAACTACCTCTCTTATAGAGTAAGGCCCTTTTCAGAACTTAAAAACACAACCCACAGTTTGAATGCAACTGAACAGTGTTGATCCCTTTGGTGAATACTTATTAAATACTAACATCTCAATAGGCACTGGCAAACAAAATTAAAGATTTTTACCTTAAGGGCCTCATATATTTAGCAAAGAAAATAGACAATAAGTATAAGAAATAGCTAAATTAGATTTGTTCAAGCTGGTAAGTGCTATAGAAAACAGCAGCAAGGAAAATTGGAGAACTAGAATAAGGGGTAATGCTTGAGGCAGGGATGAAGTGGGCAAGTTGAGTATTAAAAATCAAGTCAAAACTTCCCAAGCAAGATTTTGAAGGTACGGAAGTTAGTCACTGTGTATTTGTGTGGAACCATGTCTGGAATGCTTCAGGGCATAGGAAGGGAGGGCTCAATAGTTATGGAACAAGGTGAGCAAATTAAAAGGGTATGGTAGGACAGAAAGGTGAGGCAAACAAGATCATTAGGAATCTGGTGGACAATTCCATGACTAACTTTAAACTTAGCAAAACAGGGAGCCATTTAAAAGTTTGAATGAGGAAAAGTGACATATTAAAAGGAGAACTATGTACTCTACTGAGAAAACATATAAGTGAAGGGTAGAAGAAAGGAAAGATGCTAGGAAAGAAAGACGGTGGTTAGAGCTGAGGATGGCACTGGTGGAGCTGACATAAATGATGTAATTTTGGATTTGTTATTAAGTTTTATTCTTAGATTGTTGAACCTTATGTAATATAAATGTTTCCATAACTTATAATATCAACAGAGATTCTGAGTTTTGACTTAAGATTTACGGTACAGTGAAACGTAATTAACACTGAAGATACTTGTTTAATAAATAGAATTTGCTTTTTTCTGTCATTGCTTCCTAAAGGAAGCAGTGCTCATGGGATGCCTGCAGATGTACAATGGGAAGCATGGGTACTCAGAAACAGCGGGCAAAGAAAGCCTCAAATTTTAGAAGGCAATTTGAAGAAGTCCACAGGATGATTTCCTGTTTTGGGGGTACTTAAGAAAAAAAGCAGGACTTTCCCCTGATCCTGGCACTTCTTATACCCCCAGTCCCATGAGCAAGGCATCTTAGGGAAATGTCTAACCCCCAAGGAAAGAGGCAGGTACATCAGCAGATGCTGTGACCACTGCCTCATCTAGCAGACCCTGGCCAGAGCCCACCTGTCCCAGCTCCTTTCTAACAAGGAGAGAGAACGCGGTAAGCAGTATATTCACAGAACAGGACACCAGAGAAATTAAAAGCTAGACAATCATTCCGAAGCCAGCGATGGAATTAGGGCCATTGGACCTGTCAGGGAAAAGAGAAACAAGGATAGGATCGTGGTTCAGGACCTGGAACCAGACACTGAGAGTTCCGAGCTGCAGGGAGTTGCAAGGGTAGGCAGCAGTTGTGACCACTGTGTTCTGGGGAAGAAGAAAAGACTCTGGAGCAGCGTCAAAGAAGGCACTCTGTCACCACTTCCTCAAACACTAGCAAGCTCTATACGCCCAGGATATTCTGCCCACCTCCCACCCTCCAGATGCCACAGATCTCAGTGCCCGAATGCTGTCCTCCCCCTATCACTAGCTGAATTCCACTAGCTTTAGGAGATCTCAGACACACTGAGTTAGTGGGCTGGATAGGGACTCTGCACAGAGACTCTGGGGCAAGCAGAGAGCCTGAGAGGGATTGAAGAGCCAGAGGGGTTGAATGGCATCTCACCTGAAGCAGTGTAGACAGGGAAGTTATGAGCAGCTGCAGAGGTTATTGTGGAGGGGAGTAAACAGAGATTAAGAAGCCTCCTTCAGAAATCAGTGGACGACTGAGTACTTGGTGATCCAAACTGTAGTCTCCCGATCTCTAACACAACTGAAGTTATGCAGTCATGAGACTGTAGCAAAAAAATTCTAACTACCCGTAGCCACCGGAGCACAACTGAATCCCAGAAGGGCACTGTCTGCAAAGGGAATGAGATGTAGGCTAAGTGGCTCCTCTGCTCCCCCAAATGCTGAGGAATAGAGCTCAGCTATCCACAACTGCTAAACATGAACATTGTTCCATTTATGACTGTAGTGGGAGGTGCACACTGGTCCAATTCTGGTTGCAATATGAATAGGACTGAGCAGACCCTGTACATTTGTGCTCTTGTATGTATATGGCTGTTTTTTTCCTCTGTATCACTTCTTTCTGTTCTTTTATCTGTCGTTTGATATATACAGATATATAGGTAGATATATATAGATATAGATATAGATAGATGAGGTGTTTGTACATGTGACATAGGGAGTAAAAATTAATTAATGCCTTAGTTTAGATCAGATCTTTTATATGTATGTCAAGTTAACCCTCACCAAAATACATACAGAGGATTCAAATATAAGCTTCCTATCATCAGGTTAATTAATTCATACCTATTATAACTTCTTTCAATTTCCAATAGTACTTTTCTCCCTCTTGCTCCTGCCTGCATGAATAACCTCTCAAACTACCCACTGCTCATGAACAAAACTTAAGCAGAGAGAAAGAAAATTCATATCAATACAATTAGAAGTGAAAAAATTGAAATAGAAATTGACACCATCAAAATTCAGAAGACTAGGGGGCTGGGGATTTAGCTCAGCGGCAAAAGCGCTTGCCTGGCAAGCGCAAGGTCATGAGTTCGGTTCCCGGTACCGGAGAAAAACAAAAAAAAAAAAAAAAAAAAAAAAAAAAAAAATTCAGAAGACTATACTAACTACTTTGAAAAGTTATATTTCCAAAACTGGAAAATCTAGAAGAAATTGATAAATTTCTATACAACATGAATTACCAAAACTGAACCATAAAGTAATAAAATTCCTGCACAAATAAATAACAAGAAATGAAATAGAAGAAGTAATAAAAACTCTAGAGACTTAAAAAAGCCCAGGACCCTGTGAATTCATCACTTAATTGTACCAGAACTTTAAGGAAGAACTGATGCCAACACTTTTCACGTTCTTCCATGAAGCTGAAAAGGAAAGAACACAGATAAGCTCTTTGCTCAAAACCAGGATTACCCTGATACTAAAATTGAACATCGAAAAAAGAAGACAACAACAAGAACAAAAGATTAGGCCAGTGTCCTTAATAAACATAGGTGAAAAAATTCTCAACAAGATACTTAGAAACAGAATGCAACAAATCATTAAAATTTTCATACATCATGATCAAGTCAGCTTCAGCCTAGAGATGCAAGGACAGTTAAACACACATAAATCAACAAATGTAATATACTACATAAACAGAAGTAAGAAGTCACATAGTCATCTCAATAGATCAACAAAAGCCCTGACAAAATCTGACATCCACTCATGTTAAAAACAAACAAACAAACAAACAAACAAAAAAAACAGAAAAAGCAAAGATATCCCAGTTCTTGGACAGACAGAACCAATGAGGTCAAAACGATGATATTGCCAAAAATGATGTATAGATATTAAAAGAAATTTCAACCAAATTACCCCCAGCATTTCTCACAGGCCTAGAAAGTCAATTCTAAAACACATGTGGAACTAAAAGAGAATCAGAGTAGGCAAAGCAATCCTGAGCAACAGGAGCAAAGCCAGAGGCATTACAATCCCAGACTTCAAGTGATATTGCAAAGCTACAGTAATGTAAACAGCATAGTCCTGGCACAAAAACAGACACAGTATGTAGAATAGAGGATACAGAGAAAACTTCAGTCATATGATTTAATCATATGATTTTGACAAACTTTAATCATATGGTTTTGACAAAAGTGTCAATAAAACATGGAAAGAATATAATCACTTTCATAAGTTGTACTAGAAAAATTGGTTACCCATGTGTAGAAGAATGAATCTGTATCCATATATCCATCCTATTTTGGCTAAAATCAAGTCAAAATAGATCAAATACCTACATGTAAATGCAGAAACATAGAAAGTGCTGGAAAAAATCATATAAACCTTTTGAAGCCCTAAGCATGGGCAAGGACTTCCTAAGCACAGAAATTGCACAAGACATAATAGCAAGAATTAACAAATGGAATTGTATGGAATTAAAAACTTCTGCATGGGAAAAAAAAAATCCCACCAGAGTGAGAATAAAACTACAGAATGGGAAAAATCTTCTTCCAGGTACTCGTCAAACAGAGGACTAATCTTTAGAATATATAAAGAACTAGAACTGTGTTCTGTTTCGTGATCAAGGTGCTGGTTACATAGGGGTGCTCATTTCATGAATATTGATAAATCTGTACACTTATGATTTGTACACTCTTATATGACTTCAGTTCAGTAAAGTCATTTAGTAAAACATTAAAAGACTTTCTCTATGTATACAAACCTAAAGTAGTTAAAAGATAACACTCCAAGAGAAGACCCCTTTGTGATTGTAAAAAATAAAGATATAAACTTCCTATGGCATATCTAAAGCTTATAAGAGAAAACTTTTTGATAAGGAATAAAACTGTTGAAAGAGAAAAGTAAATAAAAATAGATTTGCAAAAATATAAGATCTAATCAAAAGTGAGAAATTTAAGTAAATAGGCAATTCTCAAAAAATAAGAAAAATAATTACACATGACCATTAAGTACATGAAAAAATGTTAAATATTTTTGGTCATTACAGAAATGCAATCAGAACAACTTCAGAAAAGATGGTTGTTAGCAAGAACTCAAAAAACAAGAAATGCTGGTAAGGTTGTAGGGGAAAAAAATAACCCTCTACATTGTCAGTGTGAATGTAAACTAGTACAACATTGATGGAAATAAGTACAGAGTTCCCTCAAAAATCTAAAAATACAAATACCTCTCATTCAGCTATACCTTTTTCTGGGTATCTTCCTCAAAGAGCTAAAGTCAACACATTACAGTGATACATGCATAACCATATTTATGGCAGCATAACTCACAATAGCTAAATTATAGAAACAGCCTATAAGCCTATCAACAAATGAATGGATAAATAAAACCTGGTATATATATATGCACAAGGTTACTTCTACTTCATCCTAAAGAAGGATAAATTTGAACCATTTGTAGGAAAATAGATGGATCTTCAGACTGCAATGCTAAGTGAGATAAATCAGACTTGGAAGATTAAATATTGGATGATTTCTCTTATATCAGAAAAGAGTAAAATTAAAGACAGGTGGTAGGAAACAAGTAGACCAAAGTTGGGAAGGTTACGTAGAGAAAGCGGGATTGGATGGTCTTTGGGAGGGTGTGTCTGAGTGGGTCAGAGAGGTATTCTCTTGAGTACTATATAAAGCTCTTGCTTATTATTGAGTACTATATAAAGCTCTGACACTTTTCCCTAGCTCAGCTTCCCAATCACCACAATCTTAGCAGCATTGCTCCTCCACTTCCTTCCACCATGAGATTTTGTCTTGCAACTTGGTGGCATATTCTGAATCTCCTGAAGTGGTGATCTATGTTAAACCTTTGCTCATTTAACTTGTGGGTATCAGACATTGCATCGCGGGGATAAGAAAGCTGACTAATAGTGAAAAATGACATTGGAGAAGTGGGTTCATTGATGGGACTGTACCTGAATGTGTGTTTGAGAAGCCTTTTGAGTTGATTTGCTGTGGGAGAAATTTGGAAAGATTATTT
>NW_004955409.1:31338577-31339745 GCF_000276665.1 Chinchilla lanigera
ATATTGAGATCTGTGAACCATTTTGACTTCAGTTTGGTACATGGTGATAGACTTGGGTCTATTTTCCATCTTTGGCAGCTAGCAAGCCAATTTTTTCAGCACCATTCATTAAAGAGGCTATTGTTCTTCCAGTGAGTTTTTTTGGCACCTTTATCAAAGATTGAGTGGCTGACTATCTTTTTGGTTGTGGTCATTTCTTCCAGTCTGTTCAACTGATCCTCAGCTCTATTTTTTAGCCAGTACCTGGTTGATTTTATGACAGTAGCTTTGTAGTATGATTTCAGGTCAGGGATTGTGATTCCACCTGACTTGTCCTTGTTGCCCAGGATTGCTTTTGCTATTCTGGGTCTCTTCTGGTTCCAGTTGAATTAAAGACATGTTTTCTCGAGATCTGTGAGGTATGCTAATGGTAGTTGAATGGGAATTGCATTGAATCTGTACAGCAGCTTTGGGAGTATGGCCATTTTCACAATGTTGGTTCTTCCTATCCATAAGCAAGGAATATTTTTCCATTTACTGAAATCTTCCTCGATCTCTTTTTTTCAGAGTACTATAGTTTTCATTGAAGAGATCTTTTACTTCTTCTGTTAGATTGATTCCTAAATATTTTAATTTCTTGGATTTTATTGTGAAAGGTATGGTTTCCTTAATTTCTCTCTCACTCTGTTTTTTGTTTGTGAATAGGAATGCTATCGACTTCTGGGTGTTGACTTTTATCCAGCTACACTGCTAAATTTGTTGATTAATTCAAGGAGTCTTCTTGTGGAGTTTTTAGGGTCTGCCATATAAAGTATCATGTCATCTACAAAGTGATATTTTACTTCTTCCTTTCCTATCCTTATTCCTTTTATTTCTCTCTCTTGTCTAATTGCTCTGGCTAATGGTTTCAGAATTATATTGAACAGGAGTGGTGACAGCAGACATCCTTGTCTTGTTCCCAATTTTAAAGTAAAATCTTTCATTTTTTTGTCCATTTAGAGTGATATTGGCTGTTGGATTGTTATAGATGGCTTTGATCAGGTTAAGATAAAGACACTCTATTCCTATTTTCTGTGGAGTTTTTATCATGAATGCATGCTGGACCTTCTGGAAAGCTTTTTCTGAATCTATTGAGATGATCATCTGGTTTTTGTCTTTGGCTCCATTGATATGGCATATAACATTATAG
>NW_004955409.1:31343030-31352785 GCF_000276665.1 Chinchilla lanigera
GGCATGTGCACTGCCCATACTCAGTTTGTATGGTGTGACAATCCTGGTCCAGTGGACCTATGTCCCCAGGCAGTTCAGGGTATGGGAAAAACCTACACAAAAACTTCAGGATCAACAGTTTGTGAACTACCTGATTCTGTGTCTCCAGTGAATTCAGGACACATACAGAAACTAGATGCAGGCTGGATGGGCAGCAATCACAGATGATGCAGGCTGGATGGGTAGTAATCACAGACTCCCCATGCCTGCGACCCCCTAGGGGATCTGGGCACAAGTAAAGCATGGACTTGAACCACTGGACCAGAAGCTCTTGGCGCACTCACTCACTCGGCACAGGGCATGTGCACGGAGGGGCTACATGCACACCCCAGTGAGAGCAGTCCACGTGACTTCTGAGTGAGGCCCTCCTATCTGGCTCTCTCCGCGAGTTTCATCTGGGAACTGTGGCCATGAGAGTAAAGCACAGACTCAATCCATGGGACCAGCAGATCTCGGAGCACTCGCTGACTTGGTGGAATAGTTTAGAGATGTGAACTGAAGAAGCCTTAGAATGCAATAAGAAGAGCCTGATAGCTGATGCTGTCAGAGTTCACAGGAATACTGACAAACAGGTGGGCAGTAAAAGTCAGGATCAGGGCAATTCATCTGGGGACAAGGAGAGCATTGATGCTTAAAGTTGAGGTCAAGGGAGGGGCAGCTACTCAAGAGATTAACACCATTAAAGAGAAAGAAAAGATACCTTGAAAGATGACTTGAGGGCATCTTGGGAAATATCAAGTCACTGTCCATCACAAACTCAAGAATATAAAGATAGAAATCTTTCATATGAGAAAAGAATTCTTGGAATGCCTGTTTCAGAAGGGCCTCATAAGGAATTCCTTCCCTGGGATTCATTTCACTGTGCTCAGACAACTAGGCAGTCAGAGTTTGTTGCAGCCATGGTCAAAGGGGCCAAGCTATTGTTCAACTAGACAGCTGACCTTGGCATTATCTACGTGATACTGGCTTTACAGGCATTCAGAATGCAGAAATTATGGGGTAGAAAGACTTTCACTTAGATTTCAAAAGAGTACCTAGGAGACTACACAAGACGCCCTTGAGAGGGAAGAGTGTAAAGGTATAGGAATGAAGCCCCCCAAAAAGTGCTACAGAGCCTTGAGGAAGACAGAGATGCCAGAAACATGTATTGTATGCCTAATAAAGCTGCAACACAAGACAGGAGGGAGCCAAAGAGCAGTCCAATATGGGCTGAAACCAGTAAGGTCATGGGGGTGAGGCTGCCTGAGCCCTCTAGAATTAACATTTCACGCCATGAACCCCAGATGCCAGATATGAAGCTATAGGACTTAATGTTTGTCCAGTTAAGTTTTGGTCTTACTTTAGTTTTATACTTTTCTATTTTTTTTAATTCTCCCTTTTTGGAATGGAAGTATTTACCCTATGCCACGGTACACTGGGATTGTTTAAATTGAGTTTTGTTTATACAGAGGTTCACAGTTCACACTTTTCTTTTGAGTCTCAGAAGAGACTTTGAGTGGAGCTTTTGAAAAATGCTGGAACTATTGAGGCTTTGGGGAAGAGATTATTCTGGTTGTATGAGGGATGGTTGTCTTATTTTAGTTGGAATTAGGAATTTGCTTTTATATTTATTGGGAGAGTAAGTATGATTTGAGATGTGTTTGGCTAAGAAATTGAAAAGGAGGGTGTGATCTTTAAACCTTATATATATAAACTTCATTAACTTAGATTATGCCTAGCAGATTAGTGAAACATGCTTCTTGGGGGGTAGGTGGGTCATGAATGTATAGGCTTGGGTTCTCTATATGGTCCATCACCCATCCCTCTCAGGCACTGTTCCCCTGCTCTGCTTCCTGGACTTCATGAACTCAGCAGCTTTGATTCACTATGCTCTTCCGCCATGGAGGTTACCGCCATGGGGGCCTGCAAACCATGTACTGAATCTCCTGAATCTATAAGCTAAATTGAGATTTTCCTCCTTTACTTTGTGGTTGTCTAGTATTGTTTCAGTGACAGGAAAGTTGACTAATAAATGTAGCATATACACATATTCATGCACATATTTACACACTAATATGCATACACACATATACACATAAATGCATCTCAAAAGTGTGAATAAACCAATGAGATAATATCTGCAACCAAACTGTACTTTTATTCTTTGCATATTCTAGATATCTCTTTCTTAACTGGAAATGAAACAAAAGTACTGGATTCCTGAGCACTGACAGGATGATTTTTCATAAAAGTCCACATCACTTGGGAAAAAGCTCATTCCAGAGGGTCTAAGTCTAAGAATAAGACAGGGTGGTTTGGATAGGAAATGAGCAAATTAATTTCTGAGGGCCAAGCAGAAGAAACAGAAAATGAAAGATTATTCCAGGCAAAGGCTCCACCCAAGTGGGCCAAGGATATAGCTCACATGCACAGTACCTTCCTGGCAAGTGGAAGGTCTTGAGTTCCATTCCTGGTACAAAAAAAAAGAAAAAAGACTCCAGAAATTTGGAACAAGGCTGGCACCTGAGGTGGAAGGTGAAGCTTAGCTTCATTTGCCTGCCAACTTAATGTCAGATCATCTATGGAGGCAGATGACCTGCAACAGCCTATCAGAATATGATTGAATGTGGTTTGTTTCAAAAAAATTCCTTGGCTGGAGGGACCTGAGTTAAACTCTGAGGGTGGAAGTACGGTTGAGCTCTAAAACCAGGCAGAAATTGAATGTTTGACAAACTTGTGGTAGTTTGACTATTAAAATCTGTAGTACTGGATAATAATGCAAAGCTCCTTAGAGGGGAAAATGAAAAGCTATCAGAATAATATTTGCTTTCACCAGCTCAGATATAATGCTGAGAGTACCGGCTTGTTTGTGTTTCTTCCTGGAGTGTGTTCTGAATCCCATAAATTTCAGTTCCAGGGAGAGCAGTGCTGAGGTGGAGAAAAAAGCCCAAATTTCTCTTGTCTGATTTAAAAACCATACCCCACAGTGAGCTTCTCTGTTTGTCAAAAAGTCTAATTGGTGTTTTCTCAACTTGCTGCTTGGCTGGTTTCTTTTTATTGATTTCATTTGGGGTTTGTAAAGCTGTATTTGGAGCCCTTTTCAGAGTTTGTTTGGAAGCTCATTTTTAATTTTAATGAAAATGCATTTTTAAAAACGTATATTTCACTACCCTGCCGATTTTGCTGAAATAAACCTGCTACTGTTTTCAGTGATTTCCAGCATTTTAGTGCCCTTAGTCTCACTCCCTAAAGGGACCCCTGTGCTGGTCCTGGCAAAGTAACATGAGTAAGTAGAAAAATGAATGTTCTTCAAGGCTTTTGAAGACTCTTATGCAACAAAGGAAAAAGATTCATTCAGGAGACTGCCTTGGAGAATAATAAATCAGAACCCAAAAACAGAGTTTTTATTATTTTTTTTTACCCTATTTCAGTTCTAAATAGCTTCTCTTTCTCAAAGGACATGCTTTCAATATTCTGAAGAACCAAAATCTAAAGTGATAGGCTAAGGACGAAAACTAAGGCAGTAATCAATATTAGGTTTACACTTAAATACCTAAACCCATGAATTTCAATAAATTTGATAACATGCTCAAAATAATTCATATTTAGGAATTATGTGGAGACATGCTCAAAATAATTGATATTTATTTTTTATCATTGCTTAAGAGAGTTTAAGGGCAATGAGATAGAAGCCAATGCTAGTATTCTTCAAGTAGTAATCCACTATCCATCTTTAAAACATGACTAAGAGCCCGTGGATTTACCACCATTTCTGCTTTTTTCTTGCCTTTGACTGTCCCCTATGAGAGGAATTTACATTATGCCAGAAGTCTAAGCTGAAGAACTTGGATTTGGTTTCAAATCTTCTATATTTTTCATCTGTAACATGTTCCTGATTCCTGGACATGTTACATGAATTAGCAATGGGATCTATAATGACACTTTTTTTCAGAGAGAGTCTCAGTATGTAGTTCAAGCTGGCCTTGGACTCACTATGTAGCCCAAGATGGCCTCAAACTTGTAATGATCCTGCCTTAACCTCTAGAGTGCTGGGATTACAGGTGTATGCCACCACACCCACTTACGGGATCTAAAGTCATATCTCTCTTGCTAGAACTACCTTATATTGTATTCTTACATTTCTCCCATAGACTATCACATGTGTTTCTCAGCAATCTCTTCCTTAATCTTTCCTAAATGCCACTCTCGTCTTTCTTAAACAAAATCTATTAACACTCTCTTGGTTTAAAAAAAATCATAACAGAAAATGAATCCTAGTGCTTCCACTGAAAATGAATCAGGTTCAAATTCTATATCATAACAGATCCTTCATGACTGCATCCTAACTTTCCTACCACTTGACCCATGAGCCTTTCCTGAGTTACACTGAAAGGATACAGTGCCTCCGAATCTAACTGTTATATATGTATGCCTCTACTGGCTTTAATAAATGTGGTTCTCCTTGGAATTCCATATCTTGTACTATGATATAAGCAGGAGAAAAGAAAATGTCCCTGGAACAAGATTACTGGGACAAGCGTTCTAGGTTTAGCATATATTAGTTGCTAATAGGTCATTACATAACTGAGTTGATGTCTTCAGTTATAAAATGAGGTAATATCATCCACTTGCCAAGAATGTAAGAAGGTATTCAATGGAGTAATTTATGTCAATTCACCTTACAGAAATACTTGAATGTGTTACACATTTATATAGTTGATATCCTTTACTCTTTTTTTTCCTTTACTCTTAACACAGTAAGAGCAAAAGAAAAAAGAAAAAGAAGAGAAAAATGGAAGTATCAAAAGTAAAAGGGGCAGCTTGTAGAATGTAAGAATAACAATGAAATTTGTACTCAGAAATACTTTAAATCAAGCACTCTGATATTGACAGAATCCTTTTTTTAATTGCACTCCATATGTACATCAGGGGGCATCTATTTTGTACTTTCCTCAGTTCTCTGTTAGATGCTTCAGTGGCTCAAGTTAAAAGACAGAACATGATTTATGCTAACTTTCAAATTGTACATACCTTATTCCAAACACCTAAAGCTCAACACTAAGTCAAAAGGCTGAAGAGCTCTTTTGCCTACCCTGGCTCAGAGAGAACCAAAAGAAGCAGCAGCCCTGCACAAGTAGACATGAGGAAGATTCCCTTTGGATAAAACACTATTTTTGCAGGCAATAATGTGGGTACCTACACATATGTAAAAGATATTTTCTCTTTTTCCTTCCCAGTTGCCTTTATATTAAGCACAAATAATACCACAGAGATATACTGTCCAGTTCCATCCAGTGTCCAGAAATTTCCTGAAATCACTACTGAACTGTATAGCATTTTAAAGAATATCTGCAGAAAATTACTATGCAATGATATCAGTCTCACCCTTATGACAAAGAGCTCCATCAGGATGAATATATCATCTTGTTCATCCTTCTATCTAACCATCTGGATAGTCCTGTTCAGTCATTTTCAATTCATGCCTGTAGAATTGGTACAATGAGGTTTTGAAAGTCTGCTTACAGCTGTTAGCTCTTCCTACTTATCTCAAAGAGTTATATTTTCCCTTTGTGTTGAAAATCTAAATGAAGAAATTATAATATTTTAATAGTGATATTAAATGGCTATTTTGAAAAATGGGACACATAATATAAATATTAACTCTATGTTTCTCAAGATTATTTTCTTTCTTCTTGTTTAGTTCATAGACATCTCTACTATCAGCTGGTCAAAGCTTGAAATGTTCAACAAACTCACTGAGAGTGAAATTAGGGAAACAACAGCCTTCACAATAGCATTCAAAAATATGAAATATTTAAGAATCAGAAAGGAGGGCTGGGGATTTAGCTCAGGGGCAAAGTGCCTGCCTGGCAAGTGCAAGGTAGTGAGTTCAATCCCTGGTACTGGAAGAAAAACAAAAAAACAAGACAAAACAAACAAACAAACAAAAAGAATCAGAAAGAAAGTAAAAGATCTATATTTTAAAACTTACAGTACTCTGAAAAAGAGATTAAAGAGGATACCAGAAAGTGGAAATATATCCCATGCTCTTGGATAGGAAGAACCAACATAGTGAAAATGGCAATATGCTCAAAATTGTTGTACACATTTAAAATAATACCACCTAAAATACCATTGATATACCCCTCAGAACTAGAGAAAATATTCCTAAAATTCATTTGGACACAGAAGAGAGCTAGAATAGCAGAGGCAATTCTGGTTAACAAAGGCAAGGCAAGGGCATCACAATCCCTGACTTGAAATTATACCACAAAGCTACTGTGATAAAATGAGCAGGTACTGGCAAAGAGAAATGGACTTGAAGATTAGTGGAACAGATGAAAGAATGCTGACACAACTACAAAAACACTCAGCTGCTTTGTCCTTGACAAAGGATCCTGTCTTGGTTACTTTTCTCATGTTGCTAAGACAAAAATACCCAATGCCCAAAAATCAGGAAAGAAAGGTTTATTTAGCTCACAGTTTGTGGAGGTTTCATTCCATAATCAGCTGTCTCCAAGACAGGGCTGCATGGCATAGGGGCAGCAGTTCAATGCAGCAGAAGACAGCAAAACATCAAGAGCACAAGAGGGGGTGAGCAAGCCTCTTTTCCCTCCTTATATTGTATGCCAGTTTGCCCATCCTCACATCGTCACCATGCCTTCCACTTGCACAGGCTCAGGTTGTAAAAATGCTGAATCACTTAGCCAAGCCTCAAGTCTCAAGTTGACACAATGGATCAACTATAACAATCCGTCCTTTGTCAACTTGGCAACCAGACACGTCTTTAAAACAGTTTCCAACTATAAAGACATTGTTCTCATCATTTGACAATGTGAACATTATAACACAGATTTAACAAACCATGAGAACCAGTACTATGTCTATGAACATTATATTACATTAGAGTCATGACATTTTGCCACCCAAAGACTCATGAATGTCCCTTTATGCAAAAGACATTTAGTCCACCTGCAAGAGTTGCCAAAGTCCTAATAGTTTTCAACATTGTGGAAAAGTCCAAGTACCAAGTCTTCTCTGAGATGTAAGGCACACTCTTCAGTTGCAAGGCCCAGGACAAAAGAAAAGTCAAGTACTTCCAAAATTCAATGGCACAAAATAAGCATTTTCATTCTGACAGTTACAAACAGGGGAATACAAAGGAATGGAACCAAAGCAAGTCCAAAATCTAGCTGGGCAAACTTTAAGTCCTGTAGTTCCATGTCTAGAATCTGAAGCAATATGTGGCACATTGTGAGCTCCAAAGGTCTTGTGTTACTCCACCCCTGGGCACTTCTGGTGTTTTAAGCTTCCCTCTTAGGCCCACTTTGCACTCTCCTTGCAACTTTCCTTAGATGATCCAAGTTCCTGGCTTTGCCAAACTTCTGGGTTCTGTAGTGCACCTTTTGTTTCATACTCTCAGCTTCACATGCTACTCTGTCAGGAGCACAAAGCTTGGCCTCCCAGGCCTCCTGGAATTGAGGTGAAAACCTTTTTAAACCTCAGAACTCTTATATTCTATATGAACCTAAAACCAGTGCCACAGGAAAGATGCCAAAATCTGCTGCCAGCTGGAGCAAGAGCAAAACTTTGCTCTCTCTTGGTCTTATGGGTTGAGTGCTTGAATCACTGAGCACTCTGAACCTGAGTCTGAGGAAAAATTCTCTATGCTGCCACCATTTTAAAATATGGCACTCTGCACCTTTCTTGCTAAAGCAAAATCTTCTGCCTTTGCAGTTTTGAGGCTGCAAAGGGTGCAGAGTTGCTGTTTCATTTGATGCCTTCAGGCCATCTTTTTGATTCCCTTGCTCCTTCTCAGCAGTAGATACCTCTTCAGCTCTATCTTTGCAGTCCACAGTGTTGCTAGAGCTTCCTTTCTGACCAAACTCACAACATTTTAAATCATCCTGCTGAGCTCTTTGCTCTTGATTCTCAACATAAATCTGGCTAAAAGCCCCCAACAATAACCATGCCACTGCCTCAACATTCGACTGCCTTTAAATTTCTTCTGACAGATTAATCAGTCCACCACCCTTAATCTCAATCTCAATCTCAGGCAAAGTGTTTGGACAGGAGCAAAATGAAGACAAACTTATTGCCAAGCCATAACACACATTATCCGGACTCCAGCACCCAATTCAGTCTTTCTTCCCAGCAGAAATTTCCCAAACTCGGTCTTTACCTACAGGATTTCTACCAGCCTTCTGGTCTTTTGAGCTCTGACCAGAATCTCTCCTATAGAACAGCTGAAGGTTTTCCAGCACTATGCTTTCAAGGGACATCTCTGAAGATTTCCAAACACTTCCCGAAAGCCATTTCCAAAGGCTCTTGGACCACATGGTCAGGTACGGTCACAGTAATGACCCCACTTCTCTTGTACCAAATTCTGTCTTGGTTACTTTTCTCTTATTGCTAAGACAAAATACCCAATGCCAAAAATGAAGGAAGGAAAGATTAATTTAGCTCACAGTGTGTTGAGATTTCAATCCATGATCAGCTAGATCCAGGTACAGTGGCGTGACACAGAGGCACCAGTTCAAGGCAGTAGAAGACAGCAAAAGCAGGAAGAGCACAAGTGAGGGAGGGGAATCAAGCCTATTTCCCCTCCTTATATTATTATACACTTGTATGCCGACTATCTACCCATGCCCACACCACCTCCAGGCACTCCTCTTGCACAGGATGTAGTTCTTGCACAGGCTCAGGATGTAGAACTGCTGAGTCACTTACCAAAGCATTTATACTCCTAAAGTTGATACAATATATCAACCCTAACAGGGCCAAACATATTCATTGGAAGAAAGATTGCCTCTTTAACAAATGGTGCTGGAAAAACCAGCTCTTTACATGCTGAAGAATAAAATTAGACCTATGTCTATTACCATGCTCTAAACTAAAATTAAAATGGATCTAAGAGCTAAATATTAAAACAGAAACACTAAATCTGGTGGAAGAGAAAGTAGGTAGAAATTATTAAGACATAGATGTAGGCAGAGAGTTCATGAACAACAACTCAAGCTGCACAGGAAATAATTCAAAGAATGAACAACTAAGACCTGAGTTTATTAAAAAGCTTTTGCACATCAAAAGAAATCACCAACAGAGTGGGAAAAAGTTCCAGCTAGTTGTCCCTAAGAAAAAGGACTTCTGTCTAAAACATAGAGAATTTTTAAAAATCAGGCCCTCAAATTTCAAAGATCCAATCCAAAAATGAGCATCTGAGATGAATACACACTTCTTGGATAAAGAAATACAAATGGAAAATAAATATATGAAAAAGTGTTCAGCATCATTAGTCATTCGAGGGATGCAAACTAAAACAGTTGATGTTCGGTTGCTAGGCGCAGGGAGGCCCAGGGGACGGGCGGGGCGAGCAGGCCCTTGGAGCCCACCGAGCAGGCTCCCCCAGCCCCCCGTGCCTTGCGCCCAGACAGGGAGTTCTCAGGGAGCAGCAGGTCTCCTGTGTCCGAATTTGTACTGGACGCATACCACCACGATTCCCAGCTGAAACGCACGCATAGAGCCAGGTAGGCCCCATCCAATCCCGGAGGCCAGGACGAGAGAACAAAGACCCCGCGGACATTACAGACTAAGTCGCTGTGGCGGCAGAGAGGAGATCCGGACTGAGCGGCCCAGGGACTTCTCTGGCTGGGGGCTGGGCGAGCAGGCTCTCTGAGCCAGGCAAGCAGACTCACTGAGCCCCATGCACCCTACGCCAAGAAAGGAAGTACTCCAGG